>NC_056731.1:685937918-686074094 GCF_019279795.1 Protopterus annectens
TGTGTTATGCATGTAGGGCTGTGTAATTGCACAAGTGTCGTTGTTTGTATTATGTTTATCATGTCCTGTGTTCCTCCAGTGCTAGTGCATATCAGCAGTACTGATAAAGAGACATTGCCCATTTCTACAATTACAGCACACAGGGTATGATGCCATGAAGCAACATAACAAAGCATATGTCCTGCATACATATTTGACTTTATCATATCAGTATGTACTGTGAATTTATAACACAGATGGTTCTCATACTCTTGACATGTACACTTTTGTTTGTGATAGAGGAAGGCAGCTTGATCTTGGAAGAACATCTCCTTTCATGAAAATGTCCTATGGGAACATGGCAGCAATGTACTAGGAAGGACTGGTAATACTGTCTGGAGGTACCGAGTGTGAGATGATATTGCAAGTATGGTCAATGCTATAGGGAGGAGTAACAGGACACCCAGGGAATACTGTCATCAGTGCAATGACATGATCCTTCAACTAGCTGCATGTGTCAGCTGCTGCAGATGGAGGACTAATGCTACGGGGGGGGGGGTTACAATTCCAGAACGAACAAGCACAAAGTTTTATCCGGCATCCTACTACTTCCTCTGTAGGACTTGACATGTACTTGATGGTGGCACTGAAGTTGGCCTACCTAGGCCCACTGGTATGTCACTTACTGCACTGCATAGGAACTTTCACCTTATGGCTTATGTAGGACAGATTAACATGAGTTGCCTGTGAAGAGTGGTAGAGAAGGGTGAAGGCTGCCAGCCTAGCCAGATAGAATTTTGTGGATAATTCTGTAATTTGTAAATATGAATGTAAACTACAGGCTTGTTGTCTTAAATGTAAAGAAATACTGTTACATGTGGAACTGGAAATAAATGTGACAACAGTGCACTCTACTGACCAAAGTAAAGCATGTGGTGACCCTTTGAAGTAAACAGTGGTGCTGAAAAGTCAAGATGAAGAAATTCTTTCTATTGTTTTAACCAAGAGTTAAATTGCTAGATTTAAGCATGCAAATGCATTTTTATTTCTCTGTTCCTGGCCAGCTAGAAGATAACAAAAGGGAGATGTTAAGAATGTAAATGTAGTTAATGTGTAGCCTGGGAACTCCAGGAAAGTGAAAGAATGATGTAATGTTTATCAGAACTGCAATTTTGCTTTAAACAGAGAGAATCAGAAGGCATTAAGCATTTTTGTCTTGATCATCCCACTCTGAGCATTCTGCCTGTTGTCTTATGTAAGTTATCTTAGACTTGTGCTTTCTTTCAGAGATAGCTAGAACTAGAAAGATTAGGCTAAGTGTTTTTTCTGTGATGTCAGAACTGTACCACTGAATTATTTTAAGTATTTCTGTGTGATCTCTGAACTCTTGACTAGCACTGACTGTGTAGTAGAAAGTATTGTCTTGTGGTTTTAATTATTTATTGTTAAATATTTTAAAACCTTTTTACTGTGGCTGGTTTGTGTAGAGATAACTTAAGCTCTAGAGTATATTGCATATTTATAGAGTTTACTGTCCAAGTCACTCCAAATAAGCTTTGACTGCTTAGTCACACTACCAATTGGATAATAATATTACACAGTAATAATTGAAAACCCTTTAAAGGGCCTTTGAGTAACTGATAATTGTTAGCTGGGTGGTGGCAGGGTACTACCATATAGTCTGGGTAAAGAGGGCACAGCTGGAGAACCTGTGCCAGCCTTCCCCAGAAGTGTCTGTGTGGTTATTTAAACTCTTATTTCAAAGTGTGTGTGTGTCAGCTACTTGGGCAGGGACACAAAGCACTTGTTGGACAGAGAGGGTGCTGGGGATTTTAACTTGGCTGAGAACTGGACCCTATAGCTGTGCTAGTGGGGAGTCTTATTGGGGACCTGGAGAGCAAGGGAGAGGCCTGCCCCGGACTGACTGTGAACTCTGTGTGCTCTTAAGGGGAAATTGCACTGTACTGTGTGTATTTGTTATCCTTTCCTCTCATATGCGATGCCCTCTCTGGTGTTAGTGGTGAGGATTGAGGCTCCTTGATTGCTGGGCCAGGACACAGGCATCACATTTGTGGTGGCAGTGGTTGGGATAAGATATCCTCACATTTGTGGTGGCAGTGGTTGGGATATCCTCACATCTATGGTGGCAGTGGTTGGGATATCATCACGTATTAATTGTTTGGCATCGTGGGATATCCACATCACATATTAATTAGTTGACAAATACTAATTGGCTTGTAGTGGTGTGAGTAGAGTGAAACCTGTACCTTGTGTACAGTGAGCTTTGAATGTGTTTTTGTACTGTAAAACAGCCATGCAGTGAATACTCAGAGTTCAGATCACAATTGTTTTATTTCTTTTGTTAGCTTAGTTAGTCAGGGTGAGCAGGCAGCATCTCAGCAGAAGAGTATGGAAAGCTGACAAGGAGCCAGCTGGCAGAGATGTGCCAGGCTAGGGGACTGGTGCATAGAAACCTGACTAAGGCAGACCTGATTGCAGCCTTGGTTACAGCTGCATCAGAAAACAGCAACCAGTAGGGCAATCAGACTGGCAGTGGAGATATAATTCCCTCGAAGAATGGACAGCTCAACCTTTCTGCAGTGGACTTAAAAATCCAGCTGGAGCTAAAGAGACTTGAGTTGGAGGCAAGGCGTGTGGAATTATAAGCAAATGAGAGACTGAGACATTTGCAGGCTGAGGAGAATGAGAAACTGTTATGTCTGCAAGCTGAGGAACAAGAGAGGCAGAGGCAGCATGAGAAGTAGATGCTGACTCTTTTCCAGAGTCAGGGAGGTAATGGGGAAGGGAGTAACTGGACCCCAAAAGCACAAAAGGTCACTAAATTTCTTTTGCAGTTTAAAGAGGGGGATAATTTTGATAGTTTCATTCATATGTTTGAGAGGGTATGTAATCAGTATGAAGCTGACCAAGGGCTCTGGGTACGGTTCCTGACCCCTTACTCCATGGTAAAGCTGTAACTGTTCTGTCCAAACTGTCTGACATTGCATGTTTTGATTATACTTTTGTAAAACTGTTTAAGCTAACACCTGAGCATAGACGCAAGGCAGATGAAAGTGTGTGTGAATACGTTGCTGAATTGAGCACTTATTTCCATACGTGGGTGAGTGGATGTCAGGTCACCACTTTTGAAGGGCTGGCAGACCTTTTGGTAAGGGAACAAGCCCTTGGCACTTTGCCTGAGGACATGAGGATCTGGTTAGCTGATAGACAATGTGCTACTTCAGATGAGTTGGGGAAGAAGGGAGACCTATACTTGGCAAGCAGGGCAGCCCTGCACAGGAAGGGGACTCCAAGTACTGCTCATGGGTCTAAAGGAACCAATGGCGGGTAGCACAGACTGCCCCAACAGAATCTGCCAGTAGCATGGGAAGCCACTAGTCCAGGTACATGTCTAGGAGCTAGGGTTAAATGTTTTGAATGCAACCAGTGGGGCCATGTGGCATACAGATGTCCACAGAGGCAAGGTGGGGAACAAAAGGTGAGGGAGCCAGTAAGTGGGAAAGACAAAATGCTAATAGTAGGTTGTCTTGGGACAACAAGGGTACCAAACTACCACCAGAGGCTATATTCTATTGTAGTGAATGGTAAAGAGGCCATTGCCAAGAGAGACACAACCTCTGATATAACCATTGTAAAACCTGCAATGGTTACAGCGGAGCAATACTTGCCTGGGCAGTCTAATCCAGTCAGGGCTTTAGGAGGAATCCCATTCCAAATACCTTTGGCTATGCTTCACCTTGACTGGGAGGGTGGAAAAGAAAGCCAACAGGTAGGTGTTTTGAGGATATACCTGCAGATGTCCTGACAGGGAATGATTTTGATAGTGCAGTACCCTGTGCTTGTGCAGTTACACGCAGTCATGCTTGGAGACAAGCATGCAGGTCTGCTAGCCTGTGGGAGACCCAGAAAGACTGCATACTTTCAGCCAGGACTGGTAAGGTGGTTACTTCAGGGAGGGAGCTACTCTGGAGCAGTGAAACTGAATGTAAGCCACAGCTGCTTGTGGGTACTGATGGTCCCTTAGACAGAGTGACTGCAAAAGTAGAGGTGAGTAATAATACCCAGGCTGACAGTGAGGCACCACTGTCAGAGGATGCCAGACTTCCTGTGGAAGGGGAGCTGGGAAGGATTACAAGGAGAGAGTTGAGATAGACTCAGCTCTGAGACCCTACATTGCAAGGCCTGAGGCAGGTAGCTAGGGAGGCACCTGATTCTCAAGGAAAGGGGGAATCTGTATACTGGGACAAAGGGTTACCGTACATAGAGTGGACCCCTGAGGGAGGGCTAGAAGGTGAGAGAGTACAGCAGTTTGTAGTGCCTAGAGCCTACTGCCTGGCGCTTCTAGACATAGCCCATGATATTCCCTTTGCAGGTCATATGGGCATAAAACATACAAAGAGGCATATTATGCAAAACTTCTATTGGCCTAGATTTTCCAGAGATGTAGCAGGGTACTACATGACCTGTGAACAGTGCCAAAAGGTAGGCAAGGCAGGAGAAAAGGTGAGAGCTCCTTTGATGCCTTTGCCTGTGATTGAGGAGACATTTCAGAGGGTAGCTATGGATATTATGGGTCCTCTGACTACCTCAATTTACACAGGGAAAAAGTATATCCTAGTGGTAGTGGATTATGCTACATGATACCCTGAGGCAGTGGCTTTGTCCTCCATTGAGGCAGAGAAGGTGGCAAATGCATTGTTAGATATTTTCAGCAGGGTAGGTTTTCCAAAAGAAATTCTGACTGACAGAGGTGCCATTTTCATGAAAGACCTGCTGGCTTGTCTGTGGAAGTCCTGTGGGGTGAAGCACATGAAGAACACCCCTGCCACCCCCAGACTAATGGTCTTTTTAGATGTTAAACTCTACAATCAAGTCCATGCTACAGGCATTTGCAGATCAGTTTAATTGAAAGTGGGGCAAATATTTTCCCCATCTGTTGTTTGCTTATAGAGAAGTTCCCTAGAAATCCACAGGGTTTTCACCCTTTGAGTTGCTGTATGGGCATAGGGTGAGGGGACCTCTAGATTTAATTTGAGATGAGTGGGAAGGTGAGTACAAGTCTCACAAGGAGTCTGTTGTGGCATAGGTCCTAAACCTCAAAGCAAGACTCAGGGAAGTCATGGGCTTGGCCCAGGAGAACCTGGCAGAAGTCCAACAACAGAAAAAGGTGTAGTATGACAGGAATGCTCGAGCTAGAGAGTAAGCTGTGGGGCAGCAGGTAATGGTTCTCATTCCTGTCTAACACAACAAGCTACAAGCAGCTTGGGAGGGACCCTACAAGGTTGTAAGAAAGGTAAGTGATGTTAATTACATAGTGGAACTGCTACGCAGAAGGCCAGGGCACAAATTGTACCATGTTAACATGATGAAACCTTACCATGATAGGGAGGCCCTTGTGCTGAGCATTTGCAGTGGATTGAGGAGGAGTCTGAGGGAGATCTGGGAACTGATCTCCTCAGTGATGCTCGGGCTGACAAATCAGTGGAAGGGGTAGTAATGTCCCAGCAGCTGTCTCCTACCCAGGTTTGAGAAATCCGAGCAGTGTTACAGGAATTTGGGGACATGTTCACAGGAAAACCAGGGTGCACCCACCTTGTCCAGCACCAGGTGGATACAGGACCCCAAAAGCCTATTAGGCAGGCTCTTTATAGGGTGCTTGAGAGAGTCAGACAGACTCTGAGGGAGGAGGTACAGGAAATGTTGGAACTAGGGGTGGTTTAAGAGTCCAACAGTCCCTGGGGCTCCCCAGTGGTGCTGGTGCCAAAGAAGGATGGCACCACCAGGTTCTGTGTGGACTACAGGAAATTAAATAGTCACACAGTCGGATGCTTACCCCATGCCTAGGACAGATGAGGCCCTAGAGCAGCTAGCTACCTTAAAACCATTGACCTTACCAAGGGTTACTGGTAAGTGCCCTTGACTCCCAGTGCTAGAGAGAAGTCAGCCTTTGTAACTCCTTTTGTATGAGTTCACAAATATGCCCTTTGGGATGAAGAATGCCCCAGTGACTTTCCAGAGGCTGGTAGATCACATCCTAGCAGTAGCAGGAGGGTTTGCCCTTGCTTATCTAGATGATATTGCCATCTACAGCCTTTCCTGGCTTGAGCACCCTCAGCATGTCAGGGAGTTGCTGGGCAGACTACAGAGGGCAGGGTTGACTATTAAACCAAGCAAATCTCAGGTGGGTATGGCGGAGGTCTCCTACCTAGGACATAGAGTGGAGAGTGGTAAGATAAGGCCAGAGTCTGCCAAAGTGGAAGCCGTTCAGGCATGGCCTGCACCTGTTACTAAAAAGCAGGTGAGGGCATTTTTAGGAACAGCAGGGTATTACAGAAAGTTTGTCCCCAGTTATAGTACCATAGCTGCTCCCCTCACAGACTTGACAAGGAAGAACAGACCAGATAAGGTAGTGTGGACCCCAGCATCTTAGCAGGCATTCCAGAAGCTTAAAGACGTTTTGGGAGGAACCCCTGTGTTAGCCAGTCCAGATTACAGCAAATAATTTTTTGTGCAGGTGGATGCTTCAAACCATGGGGTGGGGGCTGTACTTAGCCAGATTTCTTCAGAGGGGGAATAGCACCCAGTGGTTTATCTCAGTCATAGGCTCCAATCTAGGGAGGAATGCTATGCAGCTGTAGAAAAGGAATGTCTAGCCATAATGTGGGCACTGCAGAAACTTCAGCCTTATCTGCATGGAAGGAAATTCACTGTTATGACAGATCACAACCCTCTAATATGGTTAAACAGAGCCAGCCAGCAAAATGTCAAGTTGCTAAGATGGAGCCTGGGGTTGCGAGCATATGATATGTCAGTGCAGCACAGTAGTGGGAGTAGCAATGCCAATGCAGAGGGGCTCTCAAGACACAGAATGGGGTAGGTATACTCAGACAGACCTGACCCTTTCAAGTGGCGTTTTTCAAGGTCACTTGAAAAACTAGCTTGAGTTCTCTGGGGGGGGGGGACTACAAATGTGATGCCCATGCCCATGCCCTGGCCCAGTAATCAAGGAGCCTCAGTCTTCACCACTAACACCAGAGAGGGCGTCTCATATGAGAGGAAAGGATTACAAATACACACAGTAAAGTGCAATTTCCCTTAAGAGCACACAAAGATAACAGTCGGTCCAGGGCTGGTCACTCCCTTGCTCTCCAGGTCCCCAATAACACTCCCCACTGGCACAGATATATGGTCCAGATCTCAGCCTAGCTGGGCAAGCTAAAATCTCCAGCACACTCTCTGTCCAACCAGTGCTTTGTGTCCCTGCCCAAGTAGCTGACACACACACACTTTGAGATAAGAGTTTATACAACCACACAGGCACTTCTGGGGAAGGCTCGTACAGGTTCTCCAGCTATGCTCCTTTTACCCAGACTATACAGTAGTACCTTTCCATCACCCAACTAATAATATTAGCTACTCAAAGGCCATTAAAGGGTGTCCAATTATTACTGTGCAATATTATTATCCAATTGGTAGTGTGATTAATCAGTCAAAGCTTATTTGGAGTGACTTGGACAGTAAACTCTATAAATATGAAATGTACTCTATAGCTTAAATTATCTCTACACAAACCAGCCACAGTTAAAAGGTTTTAAAATATTTAATAATAAATAATTAAAACCACAAGACAATACTTTCTACTACACAGTCAGTGCTAGTCAAGAGTTCAGAGATCACACAGAAATACTTAAAATAATTCAGTAGTACAGTTCTGACATCACAGAAAAAACACTTAGTCTAATCTTTCTAGTTCTAGCTATCTCTAAAAGAAAACACAAGTCTAAGATATCTTACATAAGACAACAGACAGAGTGCTGTGAATTGGAAGATCAAGACAAAAATGCTTAATTTCTTCTTATTCTCTCTGTTTAAATTGAGATTGTAGTTCTGATAAACATTACATCATTCTTTCACTTTCCTGGAGTTCCCAGGCTACACATTAACTGCATTTACATTTTTA
The DNA here is from genome assembly GCF_019279795.1 of Protopterus annectens. NCBI lineage: Eukaryota > Metazoa > Chordata > Ceratodontiformes > Protopteridae > Protopterus > Protopterus annectens. Next base: position 685,945,879 of record NC_056731.1, read on the forward strand.
ACATCTCTATTTTATTATCTTGCAGCTGGTCAGGAACAGAGCAACAAAAATACATTTGCATGTTTAAATCTAGCAATTTAACTCTTGGTTAAAACAATAGAAAGAATTTCTTCATCTAGAATTTTTGGTACCACTGTCTACTTCAAAGTGTCACCACATGCTTTACTTTGGTAGGTAGAGTACACTGTTGTCATATTTATTTCCAGTTCCACATGTAACAGTATTTCTTTACATTTAAGACAACAAGCCTGTAGTTTATATTCATATTTGCAAATGACAGGATTATCTGCAAAAGTCTATCTGGCTAGGCTGGTAGCCTTCACCCTTCTCTACCAGTCTCCACATTGCCCATAATGTCTTGTCCAGCTAACCTCTTCAGTAGGACACACCATGCCTCCAGTGATGACAGCATGCAGGGTGCGTGTTCCCCTATCTGTCATATCAGTCTTCCTATATTTCTTTTGCTGTATTCATGCTCACATGTCATATGCTACAGGGTCTTCTCATGCTGTGAGCCCACAGACATGATGACCAGTATATGTATGTTTACATTAATGTAGACTACAGTGGTATACCTGTCAGTTATGAAGCAATGTAGACTTCATGGTCAACATTAATTGTTGCAGTAGGGCATGCCATGTCTTCAGAGATGATGACAAAGCAGATAAGGCTTTCCCAATCTGTCATATCAGTCTACCTATATCCTCCTTGCTGCTTTTATGCTCAAATGTTCAATGTTACAAGGTCTTCTCATGATGTGAGGCACAGACACGATGACCAGGTACATATCAGATTACACTGCGGAAGGCTAGAATGCTGTCCTTTGCATTTCAAAGTATTTTTAACATGCATGTTCCTATGTGCACCATGTATGATGTGTGTTGTATTTTTATCTCTGTATTTTAGCTCCGCAACCTCCTGCTTCTTTTCAGGATTCATTCACTGATCCTGATACAGGATGCAATGTGGTACAGAGAGGTAGCATTGCAAATGGTACACAAGACAATGTAACTGGGTTTACTTTGTCAAGGCCTGATGATGATAGGCCTTTAGCAAATTATATTTTCTCCAGCAAAAAGGATAGTGACCCCAGCCAGTCTGCTGCTAATGGATCATCATCTACTGGTCCAGAAAAATACTTTGGACAAATGCCCCAGTAAGAGTCTGATAATGGCTGTGAGACAGCTCCACAACAGACAGCAGATGTTCATAAACCAGGTGGAGGAGATGCATGGATATGTGTCAGAAGGTGTACATCTGCTCTTATAGACACATGCTCAGTCACTTCACCTCACTTCTAAGCACACACCCCATCCAAGGAATGCCCTCTTCCTACCAGCACCAGCATAAAAAAGTTATTTTCTGTACCAGCAATTCTGAAATGCCGGTGCAGAAAGAAAGCAGGACTGGCACTCAGATTATGCTCTCTAACAGGCTGCACTTGGGGTACATGTCTCCTTTGCCTCACCCTGTTTTCTTTAAATTTACTCACAGCATGTCACTGTATCTTAAATGCTACATACATTTCTTCACAGTTTTGTCTTCTCAGGACACCCTGTTATAGTAATGTAAGGCACATAACATATTAGGATTTACATGATTTTCTGTTTAACATATTTAACGGTCTGCTATGACTGCATTGTTCTACACACCAAAGTCATGTTGTCATTGTTAGTATGTAGGTTATTGCTCATGAACTTGTTCCTATTGTTTGCCACTGGTGGTTTCACAGGTATGCATGCAGCTGCATAAATCTGTTTGCCATTGTATGTTTTCATAAATCTACTGACATTGAGCAAATTTCAATTCAACATAAGCATGCATTCCATAATTTAACAGCACAGGGTTATGCAACTATCATTTCCATGTAAATATGCCACAGCATTTCTATATACATCATATTTACTTCCATATATTTTGCAGCATATTTAGGACCCTGTTAATCCTAGCTTCTGTGTTTTTCCCAGCAAGTTGGATTTGCATCATATTCCAACACTCCAATTATATGTATGATTATACCATTATATGTTGCTTAAAGTGTGTTTGTCACAGTCACTTATATAATGTCTTTATAGGCCATGGACTTTCTTGTCTGGTATGTTCCTTGCCTCCTATGCCACTGCTGTAGCCTTCATAGTACATGCCTTGCATCATGTCTGCAAATCTCAGATGTTGTCTTAGCACAATGTCCAACCTACAGTATGGCAACAATTTAGCCATGCAGTGCTATTGATGTGTCACATAAGTTACATATCTCTATCACACTTCAGTTCTGCACCCTTCTGAGCTTGGTGTGAGCTGCTACATCCACCCTACCCACACCAAAACAGCCAATTCCCTGAACACAGTGTGCCACTTACACAGACTTCAGTCAACACATGCCATGACTGTATCTTGCCATTATATGTAACATTGGTACTGACCACCTGCATGACAATACATATAATAAAAGTATGTCTGAGGTAGTTATCCACATACTATAGTCCTTCTTCTCTAACACATATGTAATTCCCTATAGACACCCTTGTACATTTGTTACAATGTGGTATGTAAATGCTGAGGCAAGCTAAGCACTATTTGATTATATGGTGTGTTTGATATTCCTTATGTACATGTCCCACAGGTCACAGAGAAATTACTGTGCTTGTCATATGTGATGCTGTGATACCTTCTCCTTTGGGCACCCATCACATATTGATCTTTGTACATATGTATGTCTGGCATGTCATGACTCAAAGTTTGGAGGCAGATGTTGGCATGTTCCCTGAACCAGCATCTACGGGATGTTCTTCCCCTTGTGTTCTCATGTTCATCTTGTCATAGCTCCTCTTCAGAGGTATGAGGTTGTTGGGAGAGATCATCCCCCACTTAGAGCTGGCAGTCCACATTGTCATATTCTGCAGCATGACATAGACAGTGATCATTTGTGTACCCTTTTTTGGCAAGTAGTGCAGTGCATCCCCAGATGTGTCCAGACATCATTGGTGATTTCAGCACACCAAGCAATCAGTGTCATAGTATTTGCTGTGTTGTAAGCATCCTCATCAAGCAGTGATGGGGCTCTGAACAGTGTCATGAGCCAAGGATCTACTGGAATTCCACACAGAGTCATCTGTTGGTATAAATGGAGAGAACATTACCATGGTTGCATCACACACAATATGGAAACAGAACACATTCACCATATGCAGATATACTTACCAAGTATTAGCTCTCAGAGCTCCAACCCTCTCTGAGTAATGCCCTTATCATATTATCCTTCTAAACTGCAGCATCATGCACATTACCGGAGTACCCTCTCATCGGATTAATAATGAGGTCATCTTTTGCTCATACTGTCTGATAACTGAGTGATGACTATCCCTCTGTTTACAGTTCTGCACCCTATCCAGAAGTGGTTTTAACTGATATGTGGCACAATCAATTACTCCAAGGACATGGGAAAAATTGGCTATAGTACTGAATCCTTCTGTGGCCAACATGTTGTTGATGAAAAACTGAAGAACTCATCCATCATGCTGTACATAACTGCTAGGACCTGCCTTGTATAGAAGTAGCAACTGTCCAGGACAATGCTTCAGTAACAGCCATGTCCCACTGGAATGTCTGCAAGGCCGGTATACAATGGCTTAGACACACCTTTGTTTCTATTGCAACAGAATTACCCCACAGGCTGTATGAGAACACATGGGGTACACACATCCCATACACACACAGCCTGCAGCACCTCTTTTTCTAATCTGTATCTGTCTATTATTTCTTAAACAGAGAGCTGTCTTAACCACTGCCTGGCCTGAAGCTATAATGGATGTCTATGGATGATAAGATGCATTTGCAGATTGTCCTCCAACATCATCTGTAAACCCCCCAGCCTGGTATAGTGCATTTACTAAACAATTCATTTTTACAGCTTTTCCTGTGGAAGCTGCAGTAAAATATTTTAGTATTTTCTAATTTATGAGTATTTGCTACAAGCAAAAATGCCCTCTGCTGAATGCTTGTCATAATTTAATGGAACATACCCACAATTCTGCTTTGTTGCTTTCATTGTTGTCAGTTATACATTTTGTGTTTGGGAATAAGGCACAATTGCATATAATTCATAATTAGCCTACCCACACATATTAGCATATGCACTACCTTTGGATTTTTGTTGGACTCACATCCGCACCTACTTTGCCAACGTATTACGTCATCACACTGCTTCATATATCTCTTCACAATGAAGCTTAAAAGTTAAAAATAACTGCAATCACTGACCTGCAAGTCAAAAAGCTAACTCTAACCTGCTAATTAATCTTTGGAGTGTATGTGATTAATCATGATTTCCATTTATTCACTGGCTCACCAAATATTTACTGGGCAATTTCTCAAATGTCCTTGACAAGAGCTTCTATAATCATACACTTTAAATGAGCTATAAAGCCATTTCTGACCCTTTTCTAAATACTATTAATCATTTCTTGGCATTCACCTTTAGCCCATGGTTCTCACACTGGCTATTTATTGATTTGGGAAAGGCCCTCTTGGAGGATGTTGATGTCCTCTGGGAAGTTCATGATGACACCAAGTTTGATAGTAAATGCCAAACAGGAGTGACCAAAGGTCTGAACTCTGGTGCACACCGTTAGTGTCAGGTCCTCTGAAAGAAGTAGAGCAGCTTGGGTTCTATTTTTGAGCCAATTTGCTGTTCAATGAGTTACAGAGGGATCAGCATTCATCTGAAATAGATTATCTACAATACCTGAGTGTGGGAATGGTGTTGTATGCCTTTGGGATGTCTAGATATGAGTTGTGTACAGATTTGAACTCATCCATTGCTTCAGTAACCTTCTTGAAGAAGACAACAAGGTTACCTAGAGAAGATCTGCCATTAACAAATCCAAACTGGCTTGGGTCAAGAGTTTGTAGTTTAACTATGTCCTTATTTATTAATCGCACAGTGATTCTTTCCATAGCCTTACCTATGAGTCTGATCAGATTTATAAGGCTATAATTTCCAGTCTCCATTGACACCCTCTGTGCAATGGGATGACATCTGCTGTCCTTCAATCATCTGGTACAACGCCTGTTTGAAATCAGATATTGAATAGCCTGTGTGTGCGTGGGGGGAGGTCTGAGAGATTCTGTATCAGGCTCGCCAATAAGCAGCTCATTATGTTATTTTTTCCATTAGAAGGAGTTTTCTTGGCCTTGCGTAGTCATTCAGGACTTGCTGATGGGAGATTTGGGGGATGGAGATATGTGTATGAGATCGAGAAATGTAGGAGGGAGTAAAGTCAGAGAGACATTTATTCATGACTAGATTGGCTATGTCCTCTAGGTCTGAGTATGTGATATAATTTACTATTAGCTCTGCACACTGCTGGGTATTGTTTCCAAGGTTTTTAAGATAGTTAAAGAAGGTTTTATGGTTATCCTTTGTCTGGGTGGCAAATTGTACTTCATTTATGGCTTGGCTGTTTTGATCGGGGTATGGCGTACACTGTTAAGTATAGCAAGAGCTTTTTTCTATCTTAAGAGTTACATTTGTTTTTAAGTGCTATGATTTTTTTTTCTTTTATTATAGAGCCATTTGGGTTCAACTGTAATGAGTTATTTTGAAATGGTGTTGTATTTACCTTGGAGGGTGAAAGATGCATCTGTGCAGCTATTCACATGTGCAGAGCCAGATTATGATCAAATAGGGCCCTAAGCAGGATAACAGACCTGGACCCCCCCCCCCCCAGTCATTACAGTGTCCCATTACTTGGTTGTCTGTCCCCAATTGATATAAACAACTGTCAGTGTACATACTATTTTCTTCTTTACTTTTAGATGATTGCAGATACTTGGATTTAATTTAAATCTTATATTTCAAATGTTATTGCACAAACACATTGTGTCATAGTGCTTATGTATGTACATAATTGTGCTCACTACTAGTGTTTGAGTATTCCTTAAATGCAATAGCATGCAAAGCTCTCCCCCTACAATCCTGTCATTTCTGAAAGTGGGTTGCTTAATTACAGTTTGCGCCTTAAAATTCCAACTTGATGATTGATAATTACCTTCAAGCCACATCCTGCCTTTTGACATGCCTGCAGGAGTCTTTGATCGGTAGTGGAAGGCACTTTTCTGAAACCCAGGAGTAACTCTTTACTGCAAAAATATTGCTTCCCTATGGTGATTTTTTCCATTGCTATATTTAGTGAAAAACACTTTTCTGAAATTAATTACTTTTTGCAGTAAGCTGTACTACTTCCACATCTATGTGCAATTAGTCTAAGGATATATGCAGACTTCTGTGTTGGTGCAGTGGTAGCATTGTTGCCTCACAGCAAGAGGTTCTCCCGTTCGATTCTCAGCTGGAGTGCAGGGAGTGCCTTCTGTGTGGAGTCTGCATGTCCTCCCCATGGTTAAGTGGGCATTTGAAAGACATGCATAAATGGGCGTGCCTTCGTTGAAGGTTGAACATCGAGTTGGCACCTCGGCATTCGTGAAAATCTACTGCAAATCATTAGCGGACCGGAGTTCCGCTGTGGTGACCCCAAACCGTGAAATGCCGAAAGACAAACAACAACATATATGCAGAAATTCAGAAACAATATACTGTGTGAAGTGAAATAGTTCAGCAAGTGGCGGCACAGAGGGAGGGACCAACTGAGTGATGCATGTAAAGTGGTCACACTGCCATGGAAAATATAGTGGTATGTATTTCATGCAAATGACCACATAATGGCATGCAAATGACAGTCAGCACCCTAATGAAAACAAATGATGAGAACAGAAAGTGCAGCATGATTTAAAAACATAAAAATATTCCTCCATCCGTAGTAATTATGCAGTGGTACACCAGCCCATGGGATCACTTGCTTGACTGGATCCTTACATTAGCATATTATACTAGTGTACATTGTCCAACAGTCATGTGGTGAATGGCAAACATTTATAAACAACTGCCTGTTAAAAAACACAGAAAAGGGAACAGAGTCATTGCACCACCATCCCTCTACACTTCCTGCATGATCACATTCTGCCAAATCACAGCAGTGGACCATACATTTCAAATTGCAATAATGACTCTCAGTCACCAAATTTAAAGCTACAAAGTGTTGTAACCCCCCCCCCCTTATTTATGCACACCTTATCCATCAGCATTTTGCACAATCCCTTCAAGACTAGGCAAAATGCCCTGGCCCTGTTAGTTGCATGTTTCATTTGAATGAATTATGTCACTTCTAGATCTGGAGAAAAGCTAAGGCTGCTCATATGAAGTCTAAAGCATGCATCATTTAAATTAATGAATAAAGCATACAAGAACTGGTGTGCATAGTACATCTCTGTGTATAGTGTATTATCTACACCCATGCAAATAGTGCATCATTGTGAATAGAGTTCTGTGTACACCCATGCACATAGTGCATCACTGTGTATAGTGTACTATATACAACCATGCACATAGTACATCACTGTGTACACCCATGCACATAGTACATCACTGTGTATAGTGACTATGTACACCCATGCACATAGTACAGCACTATGTACACCCAGGCACATAGAACATCACTGTGTACACTCATGCACATAGTACATCACTGTGTACACCCATGCACACTGTACATCATTGTGTATAGTGTATTATGTACACCCATGCACATAATACATCACAGTGTATAGTGTGCTATGTACACCTATGCACATAGTACATCACTGTGTACACCCATGCACATAGTACATCATTGTGTATAGTGTACTATGTACATACGTGGACATAGTACATCATTGTGTATAGCGCACTATGTGTATCAGCACACAATTAAGAAATAATTGCCTACTTTTGTACACTCTGCATTAATACCATGATTCATATTTATAAATTGCAGTAATGAAAGAATGGCATATTAAACATACATAAACTGGATTTATGCCAGACTCCATTATGTGTATGAAGCTGGGAGATATCTTAAAGTAATAGATTCAAGGATCATTTGATGGCTCCATTTAATCTTCATTCTCTGTCCGACTTTCCAAAGGAATTTTACTGAAATATCACATCTTCTGATGTAAAAAAGCAAAATGCACAAACAAAATTAAGATGCACAATAATACCAGCTTACAAAATATGCAAATAAAAGACATTTCAGAGTAGTAAAAATGTAATTTTTGCAAGAATAGTATTCTCCATTTCTCACCTCTGTCTGGGAGCCATGCTCCTATACTACCAGTCTCTATATGAACTACCAATAAGGTCACACAAATTCAGAGAAAAGGGAAAAACATAAACACAGATTTTTCCACATTCAAACAACATAATGCAAACAGACGTGCAGCACTTCAGACTGTATGCAATAAATCATTTCAAACATAATATGATCAGATAAATGTCTAGCATACAGAGAACTAAGTTAATTTCTGTAGTATACAACAGTAGCTTCTATTTTACAGACCCTTGATTTATTTGCTAAGAATCTTTCAACTTGTCAAGCAGTTTCAGGTGGCTTGTATTTAGGCAGCAGAATATGGCATTCATTTCTGTAAATGATTTGCTTAGTGATGTATACAGGGGCACAGTGATTTCCAGCAATCTTCTGGTTATGGCTGTGATAATGACTTTGTGCTGCAGAGGAGGCAACAAACTGTCAAAGTGTAATGTTAGTGTAATTTTTTTTATTATGATTTCTACAGCTGTTGTTTCACAACCTACCTTTAGTGTCTCTCCACTAAATTAGTAATCACAGCATATAGTGTACTTCCTCAGTTTGCAGTTATCAGTATACTCCATGATCCATAAAACTACTCCTTTATTTATATCTTAAAAATACAAGTATGAGTGGTCCCAATACAGTGTCCTGTAGAATGTAGTGGACTCTTCAGTAACCTGAGTAAACTAAAATTCTTAACTTTTGTATTCTTACCATCAAGTAATTTTCTACCAAATGAACTGCATAACTCAACATTGATGAGTTTCTGTATAATGCCTGTTTAAATCCTCATCTCAAACATCATTACACGATTATGCAGTATAGTATGTGTAGTTAGTCTATCATCCAGGGTCACAAGACTTGGAAGGGAAGGTTACCCCTAAGTAAACCATGTTGTTCTGAGTCTATCACTATTATGTCACCTGTGTCATTTTGGATATGATCAGTTAGTTATACAAGGTAAGGCTAACAGGTCTACAATATATTTGTTATGGTCTGTCATTATACCTCACTTATTTATGGAAACTACTATATTCTGATGTCAGACTGGCAAAATATGACCACTTATAAAGAATCTATTGGTGAGAATTGAAAAGAATACCTTAAGGTGTCAGTAGTTATACTACTTATCTTAGGTAGAAAACTGTCCGAAAGACTGTAGAACCCCATTGAGTGAGTGGTCTTATTTTTTTTATTGCTGTGCTTATTACAAGACATGGTTATAGCAATTACAACCTTAGACATATATATATATATATATATATATATATATATATATATATATATATATATATGTGTGTGTGTGTGTGTGTGTGTGTGTGTGTGTGTGTATTTATATATCAAAAGTTTACAGCAGTCACTGTTTTAGTTTCCTTACAATTTTGTTTTATATAAAAATCACTTTGCTGTTGCCCTCTGTTTTAAATACTAACAGAGGAGCTTCTCAGTCTGATCTCACCTTTTTCATTAGCATTGTATCCTCTTTCTATAGCCTTAAGTGCTTGTATAATTTTTTACTGTGGAGTTTTTCTCCCTGGGTCTCCACTGAAAAGGGGCACTAGCTTTGATGGACTAACCTGGTCAACAAATGTCAAATAAATAAATAAATAAATAACTTCTGCTGTTTAGTTGCTCTTTAGACTATCAAATTATATGTGTCTCACTGATATATTTTTTGAAGATCTGTTTATTGACATTCACAGCATTCTTATAAATGTTCAATGGTGTATTAAAGAAACAAAAAAAAATTTCTATTTAGATATTGTATTTGTGGGGAATATACAAGCAGAACTTATAAAAGCTTAGCCATATAAAGCAATGTATTGCTAAAGTACTACAATCCATGTCTCACTAGTTTTGCTTTACTACTTTTTCTTATCATTTACAGAGGCACAGATTGGCCACACGACACTAAAATGATGAACAGAAACTGGCTACTCTGAATTTAGAAAGAAGCTGGATTTCACACCAGGAAAATATATTTGTTCATGCTTCAGGGGCATAGCACAGGAATCTTGCACTTAATATAGCACATTAAACCCATAAATAAACCCCTAAATATCGCTAATGAAACCCCACTGTAGAACAAGTAAATAAAGTAAATATCCAAGATTTTTCATAAATCTTTCTGTCATTTTATTTCTAAGCATAATTTATCATATGTTATTCTGTAATAGCAAGTGTATTGCTTTGATGATCTAACATGGCTATCCTACAGGTAAATGACCTTTTCTGCTGAGTATGTAACGTTGCAGTAAGTTTCATTGCAATTTGTTGCATGCTAGCTGGCTGAGTGCTTTCGTGTTTATTTCCCCTTCCCTCCATTATTCTGTGACAGTAGAACTGGTATATATAATTTTCAGTGTATGTGAAGGGAGGGGGCTTACCCTCTGCAAAAATAAATAAATAAAAATAAAAAATACCATTTTTTTGTATTTTTAGTGGTTTCAACTCAGCGGAGAGTCAAAGGAGTGTCTTTTGATTCCTCATATGTAAACCAATTAATACTGTTATGATTAATAATTCTATTGTCCCCTAAGATGACTGTGTATCCATTTTGTCATGCTGTATCTGGATATAACTGCCTCTGTGCACGCTATGTAAGCATGCGGTAAAATTCTGTTTTCCTTTGTTTTTTCAATGTAAACAACTCTGCTATGCTATACTTTGTTTACTTCTGTGCTTGACTGGTAACTGTAAGGGTTCTTAGAACCAACCCACCTACTCCGTTAACAAATGAAATAATTAAAAAAACTAAACTCTTGAGATGACATGCCAGCCCCTGATATCCTCCTAATCATAGTATAGGGTTAAGGATGGAGTATTTCAGTATTTAGGGTTAATGATAATGGTGAGAAGAAGATGCAAAAAAGTAAAAAGAAAAGAAGGGCAATGGGAGAATACAGGGATAGTGATTTGATGAATAATAGGGCATACAAGAGATAGAAAAGAGGTGGTGAGGAAGGATAGTAGAATAGACACTGAAGTTTGCACAAAGGTAACAAATTGAAGGCAAAAGCTGAAAGGAAGTTTGCAGAAGGGATCAAAAGGACAGTGATTGATTTTTAGCCAAGTAGTAGAAAGACAGAGGAGAATGACAGAAAAAAATGACAGACAAAAGCAAATTGAGGAAAGGGAGAAGGGCGATCATGCCCAGGTCTGAGACACAGAGAGATGTAGCTTTTACTATAGCCTGGAGATTCTGAGTTTAAGTAGCAGCTGAGACACTGGAAGATCGAGGTGGGGAATGCTTGGTGAGAGTGGCTGAAGCCGACATCCATGTTATAATGAGGGGAGGGTGGTTAAAGCCATCTAATGCAGACAAACAAGCAGATTGTTACCAAAATGGCCAGGACTGGAGAGCCCTCATTAGTGGGTGGGTGGAAGCACGGAAATACACATACACACACGCATATATATATATATATATATATATATATATATATATATATACACAGCGAGTGTATTAGAGGCCATGTGGTGAATAGATGTTCACATCAACCACTAGGTATGGGTTAAAATCTAAAACAGAAATGCCGTCATTATCTGAATGCCATCAAGGGTGCAAAACACCACTATGGCTGCCTGGATGAAGTCTCTTTTTGTCAGCTCATACCTTCATGCTAGGAACTCCCCCAACAGCAAGGATGCAAATAGTCTCAAGATCCATAAAGGAAGAGTGATGGTCAGCAGGCTCAGAAGCAACAATAACATAGGCAAAAGATAGGAAGGAAATCAAGGAAAACTGGGAAGAAAGAAATGAATAAATATTTTGCTTTACTCTGCACATAGGAAAACAAGTGGAGGATACCATGCTTTGAGGGAAACAAGGCAGACTGATGAAAACAGTGAATAGAAATCAGTATGGAAAGTTTGGAGGTTTTAAGGGAAAAGGCTGCTCTTAGGTATGATAAAGCTCAAAGACAGGATGAGCTGCCTTCAGAAATCTGGCCAGTGTGTTAGGAGACACACTGATGGAGGTCTTCAAAAAGTGACTGGACGAAAGTATTTCTGGTGACCTTGTACAAGGAGAAGCAGAAAAACAATATATGGAATAACAGGCCTGTTTGCTTAGCAACAGTATCAGGGGAATGTTGGAATAACAATCCTAAGGAGAAGGTTTGTAGAATTTCTAGAGTATAACAGTCTTCAGGACAACAATCAACATCATTTCAAGATGAAAAGAAGTCAAATAAGATCAAGTTTTATGACCGGGTTATAGGAGAATGTGACAGGTGAGTACAGTAAACTCAGTCTGCCTAGACTTTAGGAAGGACTTTGAACTGACCCTCATAGGATGCTAATTTGAAAACTGGATGGGTTGGGGGTAAGATCAAGAACAATGAATTGGGCAGCTGCATAACTGAATGATAGAACACGGAGGGCTGTGGTGATATGGGCAATGTCAGATATTATAAAAGGGGTTAGAGGAATATGACAGAGTGTTTCTGAGTGTTTATCTCAGAGAACAAGAGCGACCTTTTTTATGATGAAATAAAGATAGGATGAAGAGTTTTTGTTTTGTTTTGTTTTACTTGTTTTTTAACCAAGAAAACCCACTAGATACAAGTGTCCCATTTCAGTAATGATTGGGGAGTGCTGTATGGCTAAATGAGGAATACAATAAATAGTCTGGCATAAGATTTGAAAAGGCTGAACAGTGGAAAGAAAGATAGGAGTTTAATTTCATTGTAAACAAATGCAAATGACTGCAGTTAGGCCGCAACAGTCAGTATGTCAAGTACCATCTGGGAGCAGTAGAAGTAATGGCAATGGAGCAGAAGTATGATCTAGGTGCTGATCACACTTGGATTGGAGCACTGGGAGAAGATTTTTATGAGGCAGTGAGAGCTGCAAGCAGAATGCTCTAGTATATCTTCAGGGGGAATAGATTCCAGAAGCAAAGATGTGATGGTTCTACTCTCTGGGGGATAGGTAGGACCATACCTGAGTACTGTTTGCAGTTCAGGGGGTCATCAAATGAAACTGATATTATGAAGTGATCCAAAGAAAAGCTACTATGCTATTTTATGGAATTAAGGAAAATTAATATGATTAGGGGCTAGATGAGCAAGAGGTCATCTCACTTCAGACTAGAAGTGACAATGGGGCATTATATCGAGGCATATAATCATGATGAGGAGATGTGATGTGGTCAATCGGAACAGGATAGACAGAGGGAAAGGAGGGGCATGGGAAGTAGATTACAGGAATTATCTACTGGATGTCTGGAAGTACTTTTCCATAGAGCTGGGTGGGTCCCCTGGAACAGGCTACTAAAATGACTGGAAGGGAGGGAATCCACAAAAGTATTCAAGAGGGCATGAAACAGAAACAGATGAAAAAGGTTGAGGATGTAGGTATGTTATTGTTTGTTTTATTTGTTGATTTTGCCTTTAAAACATTTTAAAGGTCCATGATACTTGAAATTGCCTTGCCTTGTAGTTTGTTTAAGTTGTTTTGTTTTGTTGTAGCATTACATTCGCAAGCAATTTTTCTTGATGTTATTGCATCAAGAGGTTAGCAGTACCCTGTATAGTCTGAAATACCCAGAAAGTAAATTTCATCTATATATCCCTTAGAACTAAAACCTAATTTGCACATTAAACATGACTACTATCAAATCTTAGCTCAATCTAACCTAGTCTAATGCCAAACCCCAGACACCATCCAAAGAGTCCATGACCTACAGTAGCCCACACAAATACAGGTCTGAACAACCTGGATATGCAATTTGCAAATGTCTCAATAGCCAACTTGGTAGATATGGGCATCCTGAGACAATGCATACATTTGCTCATGTTCACAGACAACCATTTAATCCTTAAGCAAACAGCACAGTGTGTGAGAGAGATGCACTATTTAACTGTAGGTAAAAAAACTGCATACAAACAAGACTGTCAAAGATACACACTCTCTAGTTCTGCTACACATATTGTGCACCAAGCACATAGACCAACCTATGGTGAGGCACTAAAAAGCAATCTTCTTGAATGTCAAAGACTACCACATAACCTCTAGAAACTTCCTAACTTACCCTCTCCTGATAAACACCCGTGATACATAGTGACACAGTTGGGCTAGATTTCATGGCTGGGCTTCTAAAAGCTCTGGTGGTCATTAACCTAGTATATACCTATGAAGCTGTGAACCTATGTAGGGATAAAGAAGCATTAGAAAGTTAAGTCAAATAAAAGGGCAGACTAAATAGTGTTATTCTCTCCTTCTGCCTTTAAGCAAATGTAATATAATGCAGTTTGCACGCATTATTCTTACAAATGTACTAGTAGCTTGAATTTCCTATCCATGTCATAGCAGATAGCCAACTGAAGTGCCAATATAACATTTCTCTACACTATTTCAGTAAAATAAATCTTCAGCTGTCATCCCTCATGTACTTTTTGCCTCCTGAGTAACAGATCACTATATTCAGGGAGATTCACCATACATCCATTTACAGTGATTACTGTATGATGGATTTACAGAATTAATATGAATAAATACAATAAATAACATGAATAATGTTTTCTGTCATTGGTGAAATGGAGTCTAGCAGAACTGCAACTAGCTCATCTGATGTTCTATTCTGATCCTCAGAATGGTGTCCCCTTTCAATGGTGCCCCCTTCCTGAGAAGCAAAGCAAAACATCAAAATTCTCTGAAAAAAAGCCTTTGCTTCTACAGCTGCTTGAAATACTGTAACAGTTACTACCGCAAAATCATTTTGCATTAAGGATTCAATTCAGTTTTGGCATTCATTTATCAATTTCACTACTGCACTCCCATGCCATTGGAACCTGACAATTCAACCCACTGAGAATTTGAACCCAGGGCAGCTGCCTCTTTCACCCTGCATTCTATTCATCATGAGCTAGCTCTGTATTTAGTCTGTAAAGGAAAAACACCCCTTAACTCCTCCAATGAGCTCAACCAGAAACCGGCAGCTGTAGTGTTAAATGCTGAAGATATAGCAAACAAGCTGAACAAACTGTACGATCTCTGATGATGCTTTCTTTAGCAAGACAAAATCGCTAAGATTTTGTACTTTGTGAATAAACTTTGCCCAATTTATGGTCAAAGGAGCATCGTACAGTTCATTCATCTTTTTGATCTGCTGTTATATCTTCAGCATTATATAGATGCTGGTTCCTGGTTGAGCTCGTTGGAGGAGTTAAGGTGAGTTTTTCCTTTTTGGAATTGATTGTGTATTGCAACAAACCTTGGTTTGGTCTGTAAAGACTGAGACTGTAGCCATTAATGGATGGTGTGCAGCTGGTTAAGACCAAATGAACCAACACAGTTGCCATGGTTATATATGTCCAACTTAGAGACTCAGATTTTTTTTCTACATTGAATCCTTGTATTACATATGGGAATGACAGGCTAGAACTAGTGACTGGAATGCACAGTCTCAATCTCATCCTTGCTGACTTACATTCAAGTAACAGGTGTTAACTTTTACTGTGTCCTTCTGCTTCCATATAGGTAACATTGACTGATCAAAAACTGACTGCTACGTGGCAAGAGCTTTTCCGATTTGAATCTACCTTCTGCATGGACATTGGGTATCCTCCCTACATTAGCGTGAGTTTTCTCTTAGTGTTCTGGTTTCTTCTTTCCCCTCCCAGTGATATATTGTAGTTGAACTGACATCCTCCAAACTGCCCATAGGTGTGTGTCTGTCTGTGTGTACATTCTGCAATGGTACAGCACCCTGTCCAGAATGTGTTTCAGTGCCTTGCACTCATTGGTTGCCAGGATAGGCTGTGACATTAGTGGGTTGTCTGAAAATGAATGAATGTACTACTGAAATTCCCTCAAACTAGGACTCCTAGATGTACAACTTAATGAACTGCAATGCTTTGCTTCCCAGTTATACTGCACTGTTACTACATTGGGTGAGGCCTTCAAAGGGACAAAGGGGAACAACATAGGTTTTTATTTCAAGATCTGGAAGTAATGCAAGAGGATATGAGGATGGGTGATTTAGTAAATGTTACCGAACACATTGAATTACATTGGATTTTGAGATTAAGGGCCCATAAGGGCTCGGGTTTAAATGATTTAGTTCTCCTTAAACCTGGGTTAAAAAACAGGTGGTTAAAGAAGTGAAGTTGATGTTTTAGCATGCATTAATATGCATGTGTTAGACAAACATTTTTGCATATGTATTTTACATAGCACTTATATATATTTTTTATTGCGCTGTTATTTTTGCTTCATTTTTATCATATGACAACTGCAGCAAATGGTGATTGGATACCTGGTTAAGTGACGACACCTGTATGAAGTACTTAAGCAGTTCATTTCTGTATGTATGTGGTCTGAAGAAGCAACTGGTATTTGTTAAAGTGCGTACAGTTTTATTAAAGTCTGCGTTATACATTAGAACGTGTTTGGATTACTGATTCCCCAGCTGTGTGTCCGTGTGGGTTTTTTTATTTTTTGCTGAAACAATAGAAGTTAGTACATGGCAAAAACATATAGGCTTCTATATCCAGCTTATGTGGTCCTATAGGGTTCCCACCTAAAAAAGAAATGCTGCCATGTTATGGCTTGGCCAACATCCCTTGCTAAGCTACCCCGTAGTTGCTAATTGTGTGTCACTTTACTCCTCTAGTATTTGGTTGTTTTCTTATAAGGCTCTTTGGACTCTATTACAAACGTTTTTCTAAGGCTAAAATGCTTAATTAACCTTTTAAATATTACTTTAATTCTACTTATTTGGTTAATTTTGATTGAAAACATTTATTTTTATGGTATGTCATTTTGCTTGCTAGCAGCAACTGTAGCTGTGCATAGTATTGCAATTGTTTTTCTAGAATGGTGCTCACTTTTATGCTTTATTTCTTAGATACAGGTCACATTGTTTCTGATACACCTGACCACAAAATTTGAGTAACATGCTTCCAGCCATGTTAGATCATGAACAGATTGATACATTCTGACAATTTTATGGAATAAATTCTCATTTTTATTTTGCAAAAAATTAACTAACTTACTTCTCAATGACAATATAATTTAGGGATCTATATTATGGTATTAGGAGACCATTTTAAGCTCGCTGAGTCACTTATGTTCTTCACTTAATT
The DNA here is from genome assembly GCF_019279795.1 of Protopterus annectens. NCBI lineage: Eukaryota > Metazoa > Chordata > Ceratodontiformes > Protopteridae > Protopterus > Protopterus annectens. Next base: position 685,963,157 of record NC_056731.1, read on the forward strand.
CTCCATCACCACTTGTGTGAGCAGGTGAGCAATGTTTATTATGCTTGCTCTGAGTTCTGCATCTAATAGGCATCTATGTGCATCAGATTGCATTCCAGTTGCATACTCTACCTTAGATTTCTGGGAGCATATTTTTAATATCTATATTTCTCATAAGACAGTATTTCTAAACTTCTCCCATTAATAATTCCTCTCCTTTTTGTTGTTTCAGCTTTGCTTGATCTTTACTTTTCTTGCAAAATAAACTAAAATATAAATTTACCTAACTGTATTTGGTTTTTGCAAATTAAACTTAATACCATTTGTGTGTACCTTTTAACACCCCATCCTCATTTTACGTAAGGCATTAATAGCTTACTGTCTCATTGCTAATCTTATGGGCTCAATCAGATCATGGCTGTCTATTTCAGATTTGTTACATGAAAAAGTAAAATGTCTAGCTTATGGCCACCCAAAATGCAATTGTTCCTTCATGATTCTCAAGCCATGGGCCACCATTTTAATTCCCAGAACATTAGGTTCCATGGTACAGGCAGCTTACTGTGGGGTGTGGTAAATCCTTAACAGTCAGGCTCATTGGCCATAGTTGAATACTTTATAGTGCACTAAAACTAAATACATCACAAACCCCTGCTCTGTATTCCAGATTCAGCAATTGAAAATACCCAATCTAATATGTGTCTGCTGCACACACAGACACACTAATACACAATATCGCAATGTGTAGGAGTAATTTATTCTCAAAGAGTTGTAAAAGAATGATGCTTAGCTAAAATTAAGATGTTAGAATCCTGGAAGTGAGAAATGTATCTCTGAAGGATACAGAAATTAATACACACTTCCATACAGAGGTGCATAGGTTCATAAGTAAGTACTAGGCTAGCTGTCATTAGGACTAAAGATCTTACCTCCTCACTTTCCCTACTTTATAAGTATGGCTGCAAATTAAGTTAGCTATGCAACAGAAAGCAAAACTGTTTATTGCATCTATAAGTGTAGGGATTCATTTATAGTTATGATACACAGTCAGAACCATAGAACACAGACTGGGATTAAGTTGTCCTGATACTTTAACCAGAATGAATTAATTGGCTTTATGCTCATTCTGATCAGAATTTCTGATAATGTAAAAAAATAAACAATACTCAGTGATGATTATGTTCTCCTCACATATGTAGCCTTAAATATTTCTGGGAGGTATTGCAGTGTATACATTTAATTTACATAAAATATGAAATATAACATTAGTACACTAAGAAAACATCATTCTAAACAGATCCCTCATATTGTTGAACAGTATTCTGCAAATTAAGCATTCAAATCTTAGCACCTACATATAACCTTCACACTAGGTGCTTATTAACTTTCATTGTTTATGACTGTTTATATGCAATTGTTAACAGGATGGATTACTCTGTAAACTCTCATCACAATCTCTGCTTACAAGTCCTTTTATTAAAGCATACACAAATGATGTATTATGCTAAAGAGGTTCCGACCATAAGGTGACAGCGACCTTCCATTTAATTAAACATGATGAATCAAAGGTGTGATCCTCAGTGATGAAGTTCAGGACCAAGCTATTAATCATCTGCTGTAGTGTTGAGCTCTACACAGCTACAGACATAACAGCATCTTTCACAAATGAATGCCCAGACTAAGGCTTGCTTTCTCTTATGTCACCTTCTGATGTCTCTTCTATAATACACAAATCACAAGGCAGATTCTGAAATAGGTGCCTCAATAAATTACTATTTTGTTCACAACCATGATCAAATTCATTTCTGTTGTTTTCACTCGAAACAAAGGATGATGAAAAATTGCTGCTCATAGCATCTATAACTCTGTTGTGAAGAAATAATTAGACTTGGTCTCCCTCTGTCTGTCTTTCTACCGATCTCTCTCTCTTTCTCTTTATTTATGAATTTTATATTAAACTGTAGGCATCCTTCTCCAAGTCTTTCAGATGAGCAATATTTAGATTGCATTTTAACATAGAGTACAATAACAATTTCCAGAAAAGTATTCTACAAATTGCTATTCATAGAACCTCCATAGCTGTACATGATAACTTTAGATATTCCAAATTTTCAAAAATGCTACAAAAACAGATCAAATGTAGGTAGTATATAAACTTATATACTGTAGAAATAAAAAAGAAAGTAACACCAAACAAGACAAATGGATACCTTTATTAAAAATGTTGAACTCTTTTTATTTGACTTCTTCAGAGCAAATTACATAGGTAGAAATTACAGATTATACCATGACCCCCCATTAATATTCCAATACGTGCACGCTGATTGGCCAGCGTGCACAGTGTAAATCGACTTATACTAATGGAAAAAGGTCTGGTCGCCCGGACTTTTTCCATTAGTATAAGTCTCTTTTAAAACACTGTCTCGCTATGTTAAAAGAGTTTAACATAGCAACACAGGTTTAAAAAAAGCAACGGAGATCTCCGTTGCTTATTTTAAAGCTGTCTCGCTATGTTAAACCCATTTAACATAGCGAAACAGTAAAAAGCAACGGAGATCTTGCTTTCTCCATTGCTTTTGGCCACAGCTCTGATGTACTGCGTAGGCATGCGCAGTACATCAGAACTGCTGCGGATACCAGCCAGCTGCGGAAGGGCAGCAAAGAGGCATTATACAATGCCATTATTTAAGAAAAGTAATTGTTTCTTTCTTAAATAATGTCATAGTATAATAGCAATAACCCACTTCTGGGTGTGGGTAATGCGGGATTTACCCACAGTTGTCTTTGTTTGGTCCCTCGGGCTTCGCCCTCGGGACCAAACCACACCAACCGTGGGTAAATCCCGCATTACCCACACCCAGCCGTGGGTTATTGCTATAATAGATTACATTTAGTATGTTTTTGATACTACATGATACTACATGAAATCAACTTTTTGTATGAAATCTAAGTATGTAATTTGTTCTAAAGATGCCTAAATTGTTGTAAAATAAATATGTTTAATGAAGGGTGCCCATTCTTCTCATTTGTCATTTATTTTTTTGACTGATTGTTTGTTTGCTCTAAAATACACCTATGCACTTGTGCAGTATTTCTGTAGGTGCACATTTCTTGAGGAAGTTTTTTTTTTTTAACAAAAGTGTCCGTTCTCTAGTTCTAACTAACAGGGTAACCCATTGATATCAATGCAGGTATGTGGCATAGGGAATGATGCACCTGTGTGCTGGATATGGTGCTGCACACAAGGAATGAATAGTAGCAGTAATGGTTGCAGTATCAAATCTGAAATACAGTTCAAGCTGCTTCCACGCAAACATGGAGTGGCAGGTGCTAACCAAGGATGGTGCACATGTGTGGTAGCCCTGTGCATAACCCTTCCCATTCCTGAAAGAGTGACAGCTGTGATCTTCTTTTTATATTATGTTAAGCTGTGTTCTTGTAGAACTGCCATATAGCTTCCATGCATTCTATATTGTAACAGACATGCAGATGGTGCTGTGGTGCCAACTACCTTTGGGAATACGGTCCACTTGTGTACCATCACGTGTGCTGCATGTCTGGCTTTGCAAGAATTCTAAATGCTTGCAGTACCAGTGGTGACCTACTGGTGGAGCTGAGGACTTTGGATCTGTTTTGGAATTGCCAAATTGGAAAGAGTTTTGATATAGAGTTAGACTACATTATACACAGAGAATTGGATTTACTAATATAGAATGATTCTGAATTTTATGCTCTGCATATGACATATCAGTCCTTGTAGAGTCAGGAGATTCCAACATAGCATCCAGAGTCTAATACATGGACTCTATCCCTTATCATATCTTCCTGGAGAAGACCTTAAAGAAGCATTCATGGTAATATTGATGGATAGTGGAGGCTAAAACCTTTGGTATCCAGGTGAGTGCAAACATCCATGTCACTGATATTGTTTGCTTCAAATCAAATCATTATTGCAAATTCTGAATATGTGCTGCTTTTTGTCCATAGCCAAATACATGCATTAGAAAAACTAACTTTGCTTGTCACTAGATAGCATTCAAACCCAGCCAAATGAGTGATATGGAAGCCACTGTCTATCCTGACTACTCACTTAATATCTTTATTTATTTTATTTTATTTTATCTTACATTTGTTGACCGGGCTAATCTAACTGGATATATGTCCATTTTTAGTAGAGGCCCAGGGAGAAAAGCTCCACATAAAAAACAAAAACAAACAAACATTGCAACTTCAGTTACAGTTTACTTGTCAGATACAACAGGTGTTACATGGTAACTTAGCATTCATGATAGATAATAGCAAAAAAAAAAAAAAAACTTTTTTTGTAGTTGACCAAACAATAGCAGAAGAAAAGAGTATTCAGAAGGATGTGGGAGATTCACAAAAGAAAGTTATAAATACGGCACAGGAAAATAGAATAGATATTGAATAGAATATTGCAAATTTTCAGTTTTAACTTTTAGAAAGGTACTTGTTATTTTCCATTCACTGATGTGATACCATACTGCTTAAATCATTGCCTGCTCAGATTTTCCCGATTGTCATTAACTTTACCCATACTGCCATGGTGCACCCTTTTATAGTTTATTTTCCAACAAATGTAGAACCAGCACTATCTGTGCAATCAAATTGTCAGTGATCAGAAATCAGAGAGCATTTTATTCCTTCACTCTGTTATCATTTTTACATTCATTTTTATACATTTATTAATTGCAAAAAAAAAAAAAAGATGTTCAGGTGAAAGAAAAATGTAGCACACATCACATAATATCTTTCCTAATTTAACACATTAAAAATTGCAGTGAACTAGTACAGGGTCACAAATCAGTCCAAATTATGTTGCTGCATAGCAGTGGATCGTGATATATTTTCATATTTGGTCAAATGTTACCAGTTGAAAAAAGGCAGAGTCCTTAAACATGGCAGTCAGTTTCTTTTAGAAAATAAATCGTCATGAAGATAAATAAATCTATAGTTGTGGCATATGCTACAAGGAGCTATGCAGGCAGGAATATATTTCTTAAACACAAATATTACCTACTTTTTGGGAAAACAATTTAGGAAAGCATCTTTAGAGAGGATAAAGGCTTCCCAATGTGGAGATAAAACTGTACTACAGAGGCATATGCTTACAAAATAAACTGTCTGGTGAAGGCCATACTCTGCATTATGGGCTGATAAGCCATGTACAAGAATCACTTGTGACACAACAATTATACACTGGTATTGTTTTGCTTTCTCTGAGTTTTATAAGTGGTCTCCAAATCCATTTAGTGTGAACAGAAGGCTGCAGTCTATAGTGACACCAATATAGAGACGGAGCATATAGTTGATTCCAAATTAAGATATGTACCTATACCTACTGGCATGGACATTAACAGTTTCACTGTGAAACAGTCTGCTCATTTCAAAATGTCTTTATTATATACTTCAGAATAGCCTTTTGTTACTGACTCCATAAGAATATAATAGTATTTTGCATCATTAGAGTAGGTTCAGCCATCTTGTTATCAGTTTACACTTTTAAACTATAAAAGGCACAGTAAAACATTGATTACCTAAGTAATGTATTTTGAAAACCTTCTTAATGTATCCATCTGCTGGATCATGTATGGTGATAAACAAATGACAAAAGCAATTCAAAAATGATCCTACCTCAATTACTGCATATGCTTTCTGAGCATATAAAAGTCAAAACCTAAGCCATTTAATGAATGTCTGCTTCTATATCTATGGTGGATATGTCCCTAATATTTGAAATGAATACTGAATAGTGTCCAAAAGTGGGGTAATACGATGAAAGCATCACTAATATTTGAATATATATATATATATATATATATATATATATATATATATATATATATATATATATATATATATATATATATATATATATATATATATATATATATATATATACACACACACACACACACACACACACGCGCGCACACACACACACGCGCGCACACACACACACACACACACACACACACACACACACACACACACACTGAATGCTGGTTAAAATCGGGGTAATTTCTCACTACCCTGACAATATTGGTATCCTTCAGTATAATTTCATTTAATTTAAAAAATGTAATATACAATCTATACAATAAAACATCGATAAAACAAAAAGACATGCATCAGCCAAAATGAATAAAACTGAATCAGACAGACAAATGTTCCAAAGCTGGGGATAAGAGATAAAAATCCTATGCAGTTCATTTGAAAACTCAGTAGTCCTCTCTATATAACAGAACCTTGTTTTTTAAGATATTGAGGTCCCATCTGCCTGAGTTAGTGGTAGCCCAGGTGGATATAAGATATGCCATAGCATGTACTGAAAAGTATAGAAGTTTGCTGATGTCCTGGCTAAATTCCTCCAAGTAGTATAAATACCATCCTGAGTCTCCCCCACCAAAATACACCATTAGCCTAGTGGGACTAACTAGTCAAAAAAGAATAAATAAAATGGAATCAAAGGTAGGAAACACATGTTTGTTAATTCTTGTATCACATGGTTACCTTATGTTACCTTGTATCTAAACTGCTGACTATGTCAGAAAATTTACCACAGTTAAAATATTACTGGTGTTTATGTAATATTGGCTCCTGTGTTTTATTCATTTAAAGACATCATTATTATATATGGTAAAATTCCATTCAAGGCATTATACTCTTAACAGTAAGGAAGGCCTTAGTATTCAGAAAATGTTAACAGTATATAAAAACTGTTCAGAACTGTTGCTCTTCACAGATATTTTTCAGAACCTTAGACTGACTTGTCAACACATTTCTCTTTCTCTTTCCTTCAGTTAATTAAACTACAACTTATATAGTGTACTGACTGTTCATGACATCCATATAGTCTATATTAATATCTTACTCGCCTGTAGTCCCTGCCTTTTTCATATCACAGCACTTCACTATGGCCTGGACATTGCTGCAGATTCACTTTTTCTGTTAACCAGGCCATCTGTGTCTCAAAGCATGCATGTTAACACAGACTATCTTCCATATTTAGACATTTCACTAATTTTATAAATTATAAAATATATTTTTATTATTAACTAAATGAAGTAATAAAAAGGGTTTACACATTTAGTTGTTTACAATCGTCAGGCTTTAGGAAGGGAACAGCTAAATGATAAAGGCTGTAGGCGTTTAAACATCAGAATTAGACACAGAGTCACACTGGGCCCTGTTTTCAACTCTTGTTTTAATTGAATGGCTTTATGTAGCTGAGATGAATGTATAGTTACATAATAGGCAGAGAAATCTGGTAAGCTTATACCTCACTGATTTTTAGGACATGACAATTTATACTATGAAATCCACATGCTTTTGGATACCAAATAAAGCTAGAAAAAAAAATTACTGAAAAAGATTTTGGGATATTATGTGTAGTATAAATTATTGCGGTGGTGGTGCTGCGGTAGCTTTGTCACCTCACAGTTAGACGTTGCCCGTTCGATCCTCAGTTAGAGCGTCTTCTGTGTGGCAACATGCGTGAACGGGCGTTCCTTCATTGAAGGTTGTGCGTTAGGCCCAGCAAGCCAGCATTTAAAACTCTACTGCCAATCATTAGCGGACCGGAGTTCCGCTGTGGCAACCCCTAACCGGGAAAAGCTGAAAGGCACACAGACAAATGTGTAGTATAAATAAGATAAAATAACATTCATGGAAAAATGTTCATTTTTTGCAATTGCAGTCCTTGATAAGCAAGATAATTTCATGCAAGTCTAACATTTAATGTCTAGAAGGATATTGGACCAACATTTGGAAATATTACACTGATAAAAAATATCCCTAGCAAGGAAAAGCTGTTTACCTAAATACTTGATGGAGTGAGTTGTATTCAAGCCCTTTAGTTTAATTAGATCTAAGGAGTAGTAAAATAACTTGTCATAACCAAAATGCACAGATAAATTTAGATTAATTTAAAGGATTTTAGAACTGATACTGAGGCAGATTCAATAAAGCCCACATGCTTTGTTAAGACTCTGTGTGTATCGCGCCATGACTTACACATGATAGAACACTGTTTTGAATTCAGTAAGCGTCTCTACGCAGTGCATAGAGGCGCACAAATGTGGTAAACACCGTGGCATGCTAATTACAGCATAAGAAGCTGAATTGTATGCTAATCAACCAATCCAAGATGGAGGAGCTATTCAATAAGCTATAAAGCCACAGTGCAGACTCAATGCTGGTTTTCCCTGTGAATTCCAAAACGTATTGGATTACAGCCACGGAAAAGAGTCGACAGAAAGAATGTCATGGGCTTCTATTGCTTTAATTCATGTGTATGCGCAACAGGCTGAAATCTATGCTGCTGCTGCTGCTAATATACCACGGCCAAGAAGGAGAAATGTTTTTAGACCCCTGTTTAACTTTTCACAATCTGCATGAGGTGAAAATTGAACAGCACTACAGGGTGGATAGAGGCACACAACCGGAACTCTGCAACTTTTATTGTCCTTAACTCAGACCAAGGGCAAACTAAGGTAAACCAATACCAGTAGAGACAAATGTATGTATAGCACTTAGAATTTTAGCTACAAGAACCTCTCAGAGAACAACAGGGGACATGCTGGGGTGTCGCAGGCATCAGCACCCTCTATCACTTCATGAATGATATGATCCAGCATGCTAGTGATTACATATATTTTCCCTGTACACCTGAGGACAGGGCCACAAATATGCAGGAGTTCTGCCATGTAGCACCCTACCCTGAAGTACTAGATGACATAGACTGTATACATATAGAGATCAAAGCACCACCCAGGGAACAGGGAAGGGTGTACATAAATAGAAAAGGCTTCCACTCCATTAACTGCCACATTGTGTGTAACACTAAGGGAATCATCCTGAATGTGTGTGCTGGCAACTCAGACATTTACCATGACTCACATATCTGGCACAACTCCCATATGTATGAGCTGCTTACAGGGGGTGATATCCCATAAGCTCATTTACTAGTGGATGCAGGTTATGCACTGGAACTGTGGCTACACACAAACTGAAGAATGCTGTAATGAGGCATATGCTCAGACAAGAAATATCACAGAGCATGTGTTTGTGCTGCTGAAGTCATGGTTCCAGTGCCTAGATACACTTGGGGGGAGTCCTGCAATACAATCTACATACATGTGCTGAAATCTTCACGGTTTGCGCCATGCTTCACAACATCATCCTGAGAAAAAAGCTTCAGCAGGATCAACAAAGGGAAGGGGCACACATCCCACCATTTGCAAGGTCACCACAGCAAAACACAGGTGAGGAGTCAGTGGAGAAACTTGCAACTGCTGTGGGTGTAGGCAGACGTAGGTGTGCTCAATGCCCTCACATTGGCTAAGGGGCAATACATAGCACACTCGCTCATCACCTAAGGGGCAAAAACCATCACCATATGCATATATATATATATACAGTATCATTGATGCCAGGCAATGCTCACAACCTTTACTTACCCATATAATGGCTGTGTACTCCTAGCATCAGACAGAGTCAGCACTGAACTAAAACTATAGAAACTGCCGGATTTAAAAGGTAAGTGTTGAACCTGGAATATTAAAAACAAATGTGTAATAATACAAGTGAATGACATATCCTTGCATGTTGTTCCTTGGTAATGTAAATAAGTAAAAGGAGTTTTACAGCAATGACTTTAATATGTGACAGCAGTCACTTATGTGAAGACGTGTCCTCTATCAAGTAATAGGCCTCAGGCATCAAAGATTCACACATTCATACCTCTCAAAAGTATTGATTGTCACAGAATGTCCTCAATTTGGCCTCATACTTTGTACTGGCAAATCATTGAAAAGAGAAGTTAGAAATGAATGACACATATTTCAGTTTTAGACTTCATATCCCACAGATAAATCTTAAAAATAATGATGGAAAAAGTGTTTATTCTATCAGCTGTCTAAGTTTCTAAGACCAAAATATTTAAAAAGTAAGAGTGTGGGAGGCATGTACGCATTACAAAAACTTTCACTAACTACCATTTGTGTCAGGCTTGACCTCCTGTACCCCAAACAACACCCTGTGCAAATGATAATGGTACCATATGCTTGATTTTCTATATTTTGGATTCAGGGATACATAAGTCTTTTGTCTGATGCTCAGGATGCATAGCTGACTGAGTGCTTAGTATATATGTGTTTGTGATGCTGTTTTGAAAATTGTACTGCTTTCTTACAGCTTTTGATAATGTGTGTATCTTTGATGCATGAGGCCTATTAGTTGATAGAGGACACATCTATTGATATATGTTATTGCTGTCACATACTGATGTCATTGCTGTAAGAGTCATCCACCTTCTACTTAGCTACAGTAGCAAGTAATAGTATGCTAAACCTTGCCACAACAATAAATAGAACATGCTGGAGGGATAGATTTCTGTCACAGAGACTCCCCATGCCTTGGAACAAAATTCTAAACTACATTAGGCAGATCCCCTCACTAACACTCTTCAAGAGAATCCTTGACGAGTGGATGGGTAACCGAAAATACACCCCTGGGATCACTTCATTGGCTCTGCTTGACAGAGGATCAATTAATGAATCAATGGGTCGGCGAAAGCCAACACACTCTGGCTAGGCTTATAAATGCCCTCGGGCAGATAGCCTAGTACCTACCTATGAAACTATGAACTTGTAAGAAAGCAGTACTATTAGGAAAACAGCATCACAAACACGGATATACTAGGCACTAAGCCAGCTATGCACCCTGAGTATCAGACAAAAGAATTATGTATTCCTGAATCCAAAAGATAGAAAACAAGGATGTGGCAGAGTTACCATCATTTGCACAGGGTGTTGTGTGTGTGTGTGTGTGTGTGTGTGTGTGTGTGTGTGTGTGTGTGTGTGTGTGTGTGTGTGTGTGGAGGGGGCAGAAAGCCTAGACTGACATAAAAGGTAAGTGAATTCCTGTAAGTAAGAAAGAGAAACAGGCAGATGTTTGGATAAAGTGTCAAATGGGCACTGAGATTGAATGACCATGTAACTGTTGTGTGTGTGTGTGTGTGTGTGTGTGTGTGTGTGTGTGTGTGTGTGTGTGTGTGTGTGTGTGTGTGTGTCTGTATGGGCACTCCAGGTGAAATTGGTGTGTGAGTGTCTGCAAGAACACACCCAAGGTCTGTGCTAGCTATACATCTTGGTATGTCAGACAGGTGTGAGCTGTGCATAGTAAAGGTGGCAATTCATTGTTGTATCCAACTGAGAGAACTGGCTCTGCCACGAGTTGCACTAGCACATTCACACCCACGGCCAGATGCACTGCTGCTACCTGAATGTGACTGATGTCTGCTATTGGATGAGATCTCCTCATGAGTACACTCAGTATCATGACCCCATGGCTTGCAACATCTGGGTGTGGACACCTTAATCACTGATGTAGCAATGGAAGTAGTGTCACTATGGGAATATGATTGGGCATGGCTACATCAGCTAACATCAAGTGATGTGGCTAACCTATGCCCACATGGATGCCATTACCTTCCCAGCAGATGTTCCTTCCCAGACATTGCCCATTCCAACAAGTCATTCATCTGATCCATTGAATCAGCAACCCGGTGTAGGCAGTCACATCTACAACCATAAGCATTTCCTTGGAGGTCCTATTGGAACATGCTTGTGCCTCCATGATGCCCTAAACATACATTGAGTGGTATAGAAAAACAGACCAGCATCAGGTGGAGGGTGGGCAGCAGGCCTCCTGCAAGCAACCTTAACAGCCCTCCTGCATGGTACCTCACTCACACTTTGGATATGGCCAGAGTCAACAGGCACTGAAGCAGCATAACCAATCTACCCTAATCAAGTGTCTTGCCCTCCACTTGTCCAACATCTGAGGGCTCACTGGAATGGGTTTGCATAAGCCTACTGGCTGTGTCTGATGGAATTACAGGGAATGGCTTCATGTCAACCTTAGTGTCAAATTCAATCTCTGCACCCCTCCCTAGACTGTGCCTGTGTTTCACCACCATCATCATCAGAGTCTGCCGATACTCTGACATTAGGTGGTAAGAGTTCTACACATCCACTATCAGGATCACCTGAGATAGTAAGCAACAAACACAGGAAAGAAATTAATAGCTAAACTACACCACTACAGTTCAATATATACTAACAAGCTAACACTGGTGTCACTATCACAGACAGTACAGCAATACACACACAGTCCTGACACTCACCTCACATATACAGCTAAACAAATATTTTTGTGAATTGCTCATCAGTACTGAAATAAAAATGTTTGTCTTACTATGTGCAGATGATTCCACTAGGGAGAATGGTCTTGGAAAACGTTAAGAAAAATGTAAGGACACCATCCTTACAATAGCAATAACACAGGGGAAAATATTGTCCTTTATATGTCCATTAACAATACTTTTAACTGAAACTTGGATGACATGTCAACCCCATGCCCATGTGTAATAAGCCAGAATGTGTTGTTAATTGTATCAATCTATAAATAGCCCCCCACAAAAGAAAATTTATTAAACCAAATTAAGAATTGCTTTCAATATTTTACTATACAAGAAATATTTAAAAACTGACATAATTAAGTCTACCTGGAAGCTCCTGCTAGGACATACTTGTCCTCCCTGAAACAGCAGCAGCACCATCAATCATGTGCTGTTGTGAACTTTATACTAAGCTCTCTGGATCCCTGACAGTGTACAGGAACTCTTTATTTGGTGTCAGTGGTGGCTCTGTAGCAGGCTCCCCCCAGACAGCCAGCTGTGTATGGGCCACTGCAGCTGCTCTCTTTCGAACCATTCCCTATGCGCACCTGATCATATGTTCTGCTGCATCCCCCAACAGCATTCAGGCCATTCACTATCTGCTGTCAAATTTGCATTCTTCCAGACATATCCCCATGCCCTCTCTCAAGCAGAAAGGCACCATGCTTCTAAAATGCTTGCATGATCACATTGGTTTCAGAGTCACTGAAGGGAGGTTTATGGGGATTGAGATGCTTGGATGCCATAGTCTTCGGTGACATAAAACACAAAAGAAGGACACTACACATAAATATCACATAAATAAAAGTCCTGCTTAGTTATAACACATGTTATTAGTTTTTCAGTATTGCCCACTGGAGAAACAAAAAGTTTTTAAGATATTGCAATATAAAAAAGGATTATGTGGTTGTAACATATCACAATCACAAACAAAGCAAGTTTTGATTCAAAACAAGGGGAGAAGCAATAGCAAGGCAAAGCTATGTACAAACAAATTTGTTTGGGCCAACACAAAAATGGAACTTTGCTCCCCACCCCCAAAACAACAGGCAAATGCCATTTTTGTACCAAAACAAAGGAAGAAAACATTGGTTAATTGCTATAAGTGCTATCAAAGAAGCTGTCCCAAAAGCATTTGCACACATTTACCACAGAACATTCATTTTTGTGCAACTTTCAGTCACCTCTACCTATGGACAGCACTCCCCTACATCCTGGGCCATCCTAGAAAGCTAACACCCCTGTGTCATTGACAGTATAGGGCATTTACATTTCACTGAAATGACAAGAGAAGAGTGTAAAGCGAAACAGTTATAACATTAACACTTGTGATAAAAGTTAATTAAGGCTGTGCATCTGAGAAAGTAAAATCCCCTGACAAAAATGCCTATCCTATGCCATCAGTAAACATCCAAGAACTGCATACAGATAAAAGTAGCATTTGCTAATGTATATATATATATATATATATATATATATATATATATATATATATATATGAAACTACTACAAAACTAAAATGAATATCGCCAAGGTCAGGTAGTCAAATATATAATAAAATAAATATCTAAGATAAAGTACCATGACCACCACAGCTAAGATCCAGTAGACTTTATTAACAATGGTGATAAGTGCTTTTGGGTTAACATAACCCTTCTTCAGATCAACTAACAAATAAATAAACGTATTTAAAGTACAAAATGTCCAAAGAAGTTCATCCTATAAAATGCCAAAATGTTTGGCCAGTCAAAGCTGAGATACTGATTATATGTAAAAAATAAACCAATCTTAATGTAAAACAACCTATTTCTAAGGACCACTGACTATACATAACATTTGACCAATGGGATAAATGCAATAGTAACATATTGGCCAATGACAGTGTTATTTTTTTAACCTATCAGTGGGCAATTTATCATTATGTAACAACCTATGGATATAATAGGCTGAATATCACATAAATCTCCCTTTAACATAGCAGTTATCAGGTGGCAATGTTATATCAGTAATACCATTTTGCTAATTCTTGAACCCGTTGTTGCACTGTTCTTTAAATATCAAAACATTGATTTAGTATCTCATAAAAAACATAAATATAAAAGTAAAACAGTAAGCAATGATGGCAAGAACCAATCAAAAGCATCAATTTAAAGTGATTTCCAATAAAAAATACAGATATTGCCAAACTATAGCATGTCTTTTTTTTCTTAAAAGTTTTTTATTAATTTTACCATTATAGCAATATTCAGTTATATATACCAAGTAGATAACTTAAGTAACAAACTATGTACAATATTTACATTTGGTCTGAATAAAATTAAATAATAGAAACAAAACCAATCTGTGGAAGTATTTGAATAGCATGTAGACATGTATTTTCTTTCTTTCCCTATCATTAAGTATCATCTGAGTTCATTTTTAAAGTCTCGATAAGAGAATGGAATCTTGTTCCAGGGATTGTTTCTCCAGACTTTTGGTGCAATGCTTAGCTCCTTGACCTTGATTTCCATCAAAGCTGTTTCTTTCAATAGACACAAAAATTCTTCAACTGTTGGCTTAGACAATGATTTCCATTTTCTTGTAATGCACTTCCTTGCCATAGCTAATAAAGTCCACAGTAGATATAAATCACTGTTGTTTATTTCTATGTTTTCATTAACATTTAACAGGATTAAAGATTTTGTTAATACAAATGTGTCTGTAAATGTAGTTTAAAGAAATTTAGTTATTTCTTCCCAATATTGTTTGAGTTTTATACAATCATATAACATATATACCCAGTTTGCTCAACATTTTTGTAAACATCTCCAACACAAAACTTCTTTACTAGAATTAAAGTTGGCTAATTTGTTGGGAGTAAGAAACGATCTATGCAGAAATTTCCACGTATATATCTTCCAAAATTGTGAATTGGAAGTTAATTTTATGGAATACAATAAGTAAATTTTACTTTCCATTGATAAACTTATTGTATGCCCTTTTGTAACGGAATTTCAGAAATTTTGATGAGTTTAAACTTTGTAATTTATTAAAATTTTGTGAAGTTTTGAGGTTATATTTGTCCAGTTGTAGTTGTTATAAATAATTTCAAGCATGAGTTTTATTAGTTTTGGTCTTATTTTAAACGAGGAATTATTGAATATTCTGCATAGATCTTGTGCATGTGATATTACACTTTGAGGTACTAGCCAGTCATTATTTGTGATGTCATATGTATTTAATATATATGGAATATCAATATAGCATAACTTTATAGTTCAACAAATCAAAAAGAGTTGTTCAATCAATCAACCAATCTTCATAAGACAATAACACTGAGGTGACTGGCTCTAGTACAGCAGTATTATCATGAACATCAAAGTGAATCAGTGGTGTACCTAAATGGTCAATAGACCATAGCTATGTAGAAAGAAATCAGATCAAAGAACTGATGCTGTCATCCAATAAAATATAATGTTCGCTTCACCAATCAATAAGGATAGTTGCATTTGTTACCCAATCAAAAAAGTTGTTGATGTTGACTTGTATGATATTCCTTAAGCTCCTATCTAACATCAAAAATATGTCGGATTGTCCTTAGCAAGTAACTTAATAAAGACAACTCTGCAATAAAATGTTAACTTTGACACCCACCATTAAGTAAAAACTGGCAGCGGTCATAGAAAAAAGTGTGGCGTTATTGACTTATGTGATGTTTCTTGAGCTCGCATTTAATGCCAAAATGTATTGGATTGTCCTTATCAAGTAACTTAGTAAAAACAGCTTTACATTAAAACATTAACTTTAGCAACCACCAATGGGTAAAAACTGGCAGTGATCATAAACAAAAGTTTCACCTGTTACTAAAAATTTCACATTATTAAAAATTTACTCAAGAACAGGAAGCCAGACTGCACATGAACCAGTCGACATCCGCAGTGCCTCATGTCTGGTAAAAGCCAACTATCCATCCAAACACAGCTGGATGAAAACAAATGTATTTCAAAAATTAATCAGAATATTATAAACAGCAGCCTAACAAAACCAAAAACCATAATTAATTTGTTGCCAAATGTGATTTTATACACATAACTGAGATCAGCAATTGTGGCACCTTTTAAGCAAAAAGGACCAATGGTGTTAGCCGGCAGATAATACATACATGAAATAATACATAAATTCCAAATATCTTTACTGTTGTTCCATTTCACTTTATATTAACTATCACATAAAAAAAAAATTAAACATAATGAGAAACAATAATAAGTATGTTTAGCAGTGGAGCTCATAAGAATTATATGTATGACTGAGGGTATACTGACTACTATGTTTCTGTAATTATAATTGTGGTATCTCACCTTGGATGGCTTTCACACTTCAGTAAGACTCATACACAAATGAATGTATAAAGCAGGACCTTGTCAGTTCACACACATAGGTTCATTCGTTCATAGGAGGTTACTTGGCTAGCAGCCCTAGAGCCTTTACAAGCCTAGCCATGTTAATCCCAAGTATCCCCAGTTGTTCCTTTTTGGGTAGTTTGGGTAGTTTGCAGAATTAATTAATAAACAGAGCAGGTCTGTGATCAACACATGGGGCAAATTTGTGGTCTCCCATCCAATTATCTAGGTTGCATTTGAATAGGGTCAATGAGAACGAATAGGGAGTCTATTCCAGAGAAGCAGCAGTCTCTGGAAGGCATATCTGTCCCTCCAGCATGATCTATTAATGTCGCAAGCTAGGTTGAGATCCCCAGACAGAGTGACTCCTGAGCCATTTGACTTGTAGATGTGCAGCATTTCCATTACGGCTGGGTTGGAGATTGTCATATAGGCAAGTCACCTCTCAGCAGCCTATAAGATACAGGGTAAAGTGACAGAGCTTTCATCCTGTCCATATAGGTCATGGTTTGGAAGCCCTGTATTTTCTTAGTGAGAAAAATCTGAGGTCTCTCCATCTGCTGCAGGTGTCTGGTGAGGTACATGCAAATGGGTGCTTTATACTCTGTTACTGGTCTGATGAGAGCTGAGCACAGTGGAGTTCTAACATCCCTTGACCTGGATGCTATGCCTTTCTTTATGAGGTGTGCTATTCTATTCTATCAACCTGTGTTCCCAAGTCTCAGGTTGGAACTCAGGGGAGTGCTGTCAATATTGTAACTTGTAGAGAATTCCATTTTGTCAAAGAGAATAATAATGCATTTTTTTGCATTTAGTTTTCGACCATGGCTTTGGCACATACCTCTCAACCTTTTAAAACAAGAAATCCGGACAAAGCAATAAATAAAAGTAGAACAAAGGCCCCAAAATATGGACAATTTTTAAATATTGCTCTTACAAACTTAGAAAATTCATAAAAAACAGGTCTGTCATTATTTTCTAGCTTCAGTCTTTAAAGATTTGCCACTAATTTGCCAGAAATACACAATTTTATGAAAAATGGACAAAAAATGTAAGGAGAAAATCTGGACATTCTACAAAAATCTGTACAGTTGAGAGGTATGCTTTGGTACCAGTCATTTGTTTGCATTAGACCTTTTTATAACATATTGACATTGTTGGGGGACTCAGTGATTGCTCCCAGTTTTCAATCATCAGCAAACTTGGTGAGCCAAAGGCCACCTCCTTTGGCCTGGACTTCTGAGAAATAGATGCCAAACAGTAAGGGGCCCAGCACAGATCCCTGTGGTATGCTGGCGACTGGTTACTGGTAGAGGTGGAGTCACCAACTTTGACAGAATGTGTTGTGTCATTGAGCCTATTGGCTACCCATCTAGTAATGTAAGGGTTAATCCCTATATGGGAGAGTTTTTCAGTGATGCCACAGTGACGAATCATGTTGAAAGACTTGGCAATGTTGAGATAGGCTGTATGCACTGTCTTACCTTCATCTGTGGCTTTGGTAACATTCTCAATGAAGTATATCAGGTTTAATAAGTATGATGTACCCTTAATGAAGCAAAACTGGGTTTGATCCATTGTTTGGAGGTTGCCTATGTCCTTGTTAATAATGCTCATGATAATTATTTCCATGGCCTTGCGGATGAGTCTGGTTAGACTTATGTGTCTGTAGTTCCCAAGGTTAGTTGATGGCCCCCCTTTGTGCAGGGGATTACTGTTGCTATTTGCAGTAACATAGCCAGATCTCAAGCTATGATTAAAGAGAAAGTCAAGTGGGTCAGATAGGTCTTGATTTAGATTGTTTAGAGAACAACCTGGGATATTTTCTGGTCCCACTGAGTCCTTGTTTTTGACCTTGGTGAGCCAAAAATTACCTGCTCTTTAGAGATACTAGGCAGAGGACTAGTGTCAGCTATGCTTTGGGATATGGTAGGTGTGGATAGGAGGGTTAAGTTTGTGCTGCATCTGTCAGCTAGCAGGTTGGCAATTTCCTCCCATCTAGTATGAGTGATCCCATCTACAACCAGTTCATTACATAGCTGGTCATTCCCTTTTAGACTATGGACATAGTTAAAGAATGCCTTATGATTATCCTTGACTTGGGATGTGATGTTAAACCCATAATTTGCTTTAAAAGACTTTACAAGATTTCTGATTTTCCTTTTTAGGCTTAAGAGGGAACTCTTCCTCTGTAGTGATATCCCTCTTGCTTTTGGACAACAGTTTTTTCCTCTTGTTATATAATTTCTTTAAGTCCACAACTGTGGCTTGTTGTTATGGGAATACCTGGGTTTAATCTGGTCAGGTATAGCAGAGTTTATGCAGTCACTTAAGTGTTTGTACAGGGCATTTGCGTATTCTTCTGCATAGTGATTATTGGTGTCTGAGATTGTGAGTAGTAGGAAGCTTTTTATACCATTGCTTAGTACACTATAGTTAGCTTTTGTGAAGTTTTTTTTATAATTGTTGTTCCTGTGAGGGTTTCAGTTCCAGTAATTACTTCAAATGAGACTGATTTGTGGTCTGACATAACTAGGGACGGCATCATGCATGGGGAAATACAGTGATCCCCCCCATGTTGGTGAGTACTATGTCCAGAACATTAGTGTATAAAACCTTTCCCAACTCCTCTCAGGCCACCTATTTCATACTAGGACCCTCACAATTGTTGATCCACAAATCCTATCAACTCATTATCACCCGTCTTCACTAACTCTGCAAACCCCCCCAAATCCACTGCCCCCCGAATTATCCTACTTACATCTCCCTCAACTACCCTCCATCTGCTCTAACTCCATTACAGCTTTAAAGCTGCCATCTAATTGTTTCTGCGTTAAAACTCTCACTTTCTTTCCTATTTATATGCGATTAACAATCATTACTCTATTTGTGTATTTAGCAAAATTAGTGTTCTACTATTTTTGCATTCTTCTATTGAGTATTGTGTAAATAGCAGAATTTTTGAATTATTGTATTATTCTACTGTATATTGGAGCTTTTCTCCCCGGGCCTCCACTGAAAAAGGGCTCTGTCCCAGTCGGACTATCCCAGTCAACAAATGTCAAATAAATAAATAAATAAATAATGGGGGTGTAGACTATCTGTTCCAGAGCATTTGTATTAACAAAGTCCAGGAATCTCTGGGCAAGCATGCAAGTCCCCCAGTCTATGGAAGGATAGTTGAAATATCCTATGACTAAGGTGATTGGCTGTATGGTGAGTTATTCCAGTAAACTGGGGTAGGCAGTGTGCTTATCCTGGTTTGTGGTGGGGGATCTATAGCTAGTAATGATGTGGTATGGTACTTTCCCAGTAGTTAATTGGACATCGACATTTGTGCTGTAACAGAGACCTAACATCGACATTTGTGATGTAACAGAGACCTGGTTCAAGGCAGGAGAAAGCACCCCTGCACTACCAGGCTATAACTCATTCCACACCTTTCAGCCCCAGAACTTAGACCGAAGCTCCAAAGATGATGGTTTTTCCATATTCATAAAGGATGCACACACCTCCAAACTGGTAGCCCAACATAATGCATCAGAGATACATCAGGTGCAGCTAACATTGAGTAAAACAGCGATTCAGGTCGTAGCCTGCTATAGATCCCCAACCATTTCGCAAGACTCACACTCCATGTTCCTAAGCACCCTGCATAATATTAGGGTCCAACCTTACATTCTCTTACTAGGTGACTTCTACTACCCTTCCATTAACTGGGTAAACTACTCATATACCAATACAATTGCCCAACATTTCCTGGAGTTCATTAATTTCAATGCCCAAGGCCAGCTCATTCTTACCCCCACTAGAGGTAGCAACATTCTTGACCTGGTCATTACTAACATGGGCAACCGTTGCTCTACACCAATAGTCAGCTCCTCTGTGGTTAGATCCGACCACAAACTAATCACCTTGAAAAGCCACATCCTTCCCACCCCCCAGCAAAGGTAACCACCATGAAAAACTTCTCCAAAGCTAACTTTAGGATCCTAAAAACAGAGGTGGCTAACTTCACGGCACCTGTGCAAATGGAGAATAGTTGTGTGACTGCAGAATCATGTATGAACACGTACACAAATGCATGGATCTCGCCATACCCAACAGAACCAAGACACTCTCCTCCAAAAAAAGGAAGCCAATCACAAACAGCCAAAATAAAGCAGCAATTAAATTAAATACAGTTAACAAAGTGCAGTGCTGGCTTAAAATATACTTATTTTTCAGTGGATGCCTTGTATTTCATTGGAAATGCACTCTAGACCTCCGGCTAAAGTTGCTAAACGTTGAGCAGCTCCAGTAAACTGAATGCAAGTCTGCACAAACATGAGGCTTACATACAGGCAAATTTAAACAATTTTAACACAACAACCGATCAGAAAAATCCAAACTGAGCCTTTTTCCAGCAGTCCCCAACTCAGATAGGTCCTGAGCTATACACTTCTTCCACAAGGGGGCAGGGCGGCCTTCTCAATTTAAGATGGCTGGTATAAGAGCACAGTGATACTAAACAGCCTAGATTCAGCAGGTGTGAATCTAGTCTATGCTGTGTAAGGCAAGGAAACACGATTTCTAGATGGGAAGGAGTAAGGGAGAGTCACTTAAACATCAGAGTGAGAGTGTTTTTTGGTATAATTTTTGATGACCTGCAGTGGTACCACTGTGTGCACAAACTGGCAGCTCTGCAAGCAGCTGTGAACAGTAGGTAACTACAGAAAGTGTTTCCTGTAGAGGATTTTGAACTGGAGAGATTTGCATATATGCAACCACAGGGAACTGCGTTAAACCATCAGGTCAATCAGATAAAACACAATATGTTATTGACCAGTGGTCCCACCTTGGATTAGTTGAATTTAACTCTCTGCTCTGACCAGAGTGCAAAAGAACCCTTCCAATGTAAAACAAACTGGATTTGAGGTCAGGTGCAGTAACAAATGCATTACAATAGAAGTAAGAAATCCTTCAGTATCAGGAATCCTTGTAAATAAGTTCACTAACCCTGAGAAATGTTCACAACACACAAAAACTTTGCAAAATGTAGAAATATTTTGGCACACTCATTCAGAGCAGCTTTTGCAGTATCACAAGAGGTTAGAAAATAGAATATTGTTAAAGCAGTTTAAGAGCATTACAGTAACAAACAAATGGAGTTCCTTTAACAAGTGCAGGCTGTAAAACAATGATACATACAACAAAATAAATAAATTCTGCCCAGAAGTGTTAAATATTACTGAAACAATTAGAGCAGATACAAAAGTTTACTTATATCAAGTTTGTAGGCCAGATGATTTTAGAAACAATCCAAGTCTTTTAATCACAGGTGTCCAAGACAGGGCCAAGAAAGGTATTAATAAATGAGAACACTTTTACAAAAATTAAGGCTTTTATATGAGCAGGATGTAAACCTTTTATAATGTTAAACCCTTAGTCCAGACAGATAAAAACACAATAAGCTATTGAACAGTACTTCCCACTTTGGATGGCTTCAATTTAGCTCTCTGCTCCCTCCAGCATGCAAAGAACACTTGCAAAGTAATACAAACTGCTTTGAGCTGAAGTGCAATAACACATGCATTACAACAGAAGAATTCCTGCAATATCAAGAATCTGTTGAAATAAGTTCACTAGCCTTGAGAAATGTTCACACCACACAACAACTTTGCAAAAGTTAAAAATATCTTAGCAGACTCACTCAGTACAGCTTTTGGAGTATCATAGGAGGTTAGGAAACATCAGAATATTTTTTAAAACAACCTGTGCAGTACAGTAAAAAACAGATTAAGTTTCTGTGACAAGTGCAGGTAAAATACAATGATAAATTCAACCAAATAAATAAATGCAGCAAAGAAGTATTAAATATAACTGAAATAGTTACAGCAAGTACAAAAATATACTTATATCAGTATTGCAGGCCGTATGATTTTAGAAATAATCCAAGTCTTGTAATCACGTGTTCAAGCTAGGCATAGGGAAGCTTTGAGTAAATGAGCATACTCTTACCAAAATGTAAGGATTTTATGTAAGCAGGATGAAAGACTTTTCTAAAGTTAAGCTCTCAGGCCAGCTGCATAAAAACACAATAAGATATTGACGTGTAGTTTCCAACTTGGATGGGTTGATCTTGGCTCTCTACTCCCAACAGAGTGCAGAAGAATACTTCCAATGCAAAACAAACTCTCTTTGAGCTCAACTGCAGTAACAAATACTTTCAACACAAGTAATAATTCTTGCAATATCAGGAATCCTTGGAAATAATATCCCTAACCCTGATAAATGTTCACAACACAGAAAAGCTTTGCAAAACTTAGAAATATTTTGGCAGACTTACTCAGAACAGCTCTTGCAGTATCAGAAGAGGTTATAAAATATCAAAATATTGATAAAACAACCTAAGAGCATTACTGCAGACTGAAAAATGTTATACATTCAACCAAATAAATAAATGCAGCGCAGAAGTGTTAAATATCACTGAAACAGTTAGAGCAAGTACAAAAAATATTCTTATATCAGCTTTGTAGGCAGATGATTTTAGAAACAATCCAAGTTTTATAATCACAGGGGTCCAAACCAGGCACAAGGAGGGTCTGACTAAATGAGCACACTCTGTAACACTTTTATAAGAGAAGCATGAAAGAATTTTATAAAGGTAAACCCTCAAGCCAATCAGATAAAAACATAATAAGCTATCAACCAGTAATTCCCACATTGGATGGGTTGAATCTAGCTCTCTGCTCCAAACAAAGTGAAAAACAACCCTTTGAATGGAAAACAAAATTCTATACAGAAGTGTAAAATATTACTTAAACAGTTAGAGCAAATACAAAAAATATACTTATATCAGCTTTGCAGACCATATGATTTTTGAAGTAATCCAAGTCTTGTAATCACAGGTGTCCAAACCAGGCACAAGGAAGCAGTGAACAGACAGGAACACTCTTACAAAAATGTAAGGTGTTTGTATGAACAGGATGAAAGACTATTATGAAGTTAAACCATCATGCCAATAGGATAAAAACACAATAAGCTATTGATCAGTAGTTTGCAACTTGGATGGACTGAATTTAGCTCTCTGCTCCCAGCAGAGTGCAAAAGATCCCTTCCGGTGTAAAACAATATGGCTTTGAGCTCAAGTGCAGTAACAAATGCTTTACAACAGAAGTAAGAAATCCTCCAATATCAGCAATCCCTGGAAATAAGTTCACTAACCCTGTGAAATGTTCACTACACAAAAAAAAACTTTTCAAAAATTAGAAATATTTTAGCAGACTCACTCAGAACAGCTTTTGCAGTATCAGAGTAGGTTAGGAAATATCAGAACCTAAGAGCAGTACAGTAACACACAGATGGAGTTTCTTTAACAAGTGCAGGCTAAAAACAGTGATAAATTCAACAAAAAAAAAAATAAATGCTGCACAGAAGTCTTCAGTATCACTGAGACAGAGCAAGTACAAAAAATATACTTATATGAGCTTAGTATGTAACATGATTTTAGATGTAATCCAGTCTTGTAATTGTAGGTGTCTAAGCCAGGCACAAGGAAGCTCTAAATAAATGAGCACACTCTTACAAAAATGTAAGGCTTTTAAATGATAAGGATGAAAGATTTGTATAACATTAAACCCTCAGGCCAGTCTGATAAAAAATGCAATAAGATATTGACCAGTAGTTCCCACCTTGGATGGGTTTAATTTAGCTCTCTGCTCCCAACAGCATGCAAAAGGACCCTTCCAATGTAAAACAAACAGGAATTTAGCCCAAGTGCAGTAACAAATGCTTTACAACAAAAGTAAAAATTCCTGCAGTATCAGTAGGGAAATGCTCACAACACACAAAAACTTTGCAATACTAAGAAATATTTTAGCAAACTCACTCAGAACAGTTTTTGCAGTATCAGAGGAGGTTAGGAAATATCAGAATGTTGTTAAAGCAACCTAACAGCAGTACAGTAACAAACAGATGGAGTTTCTTTAAGAAGTGAAGGCTGAAAACCATGATTAATTCAACCAAATAAAATAAATAAATGCTGCACAGAAGTGTTAAATATCTCTGAAACAGTTAGAGACAGTACAAAATAATATACTTATATCTGTTTGTAGGCCCAATGATTTTTGAAGCAATCCAAGTCTTGTAATCACACGAGTCCAAGCCAGGCACTATGAAGCTCTGGCTAAATGAGCATATTCTTACAAAAATGTAACACTTTTATAAGAGAAGCATGAAAGACTTTTATAAAGTTAAACCCTCAGGTAAATCAGATAAAAACATAATAAGCTATCAATCTGTAATTCCCACCTTGGATGGGTTGAATCTAGCTCTCTCTGCTCCCAACAGAGTGCAAAACAACCCTTTCAATGTAAAACAAACTGGCTTTGAGCTCAACTGCAGTAACAAATACTTTACAACAGAAGTAAGAATTCCTGCAATATCAGGAATCCTTAGAAATAAGTAAGTTAGCTAACCCTGAGAAATGTTTACCACACACAAAAACTTTGTGAAGCTTACTAATATTTTGGCAGGCTCAGCAATCCAAGTCTTGTAAATGCAGGAGTCATAGCCAGGCACAAAGGAACCTCTGAATAAATGAGCCCACATACATGGTTACCCCTAAATCTCTCATGTGTATGTATATATAATTCATGAGTGTTTCTAACAAGCAATTCTTTTGTGGCAAGGATGGAAAATCTCCACCGTGGAATAAATGTTTTGTCTGTTATGCATAGGTTTGAATCCCACATTGTCAATTTTATCAGTGTACAAAGTCAAACCAAAAATGTGTCAATTCATTAAATTTATGCCCCTGTACATGTCTGCATAGTTAAATCAACTAACGGTTCAAACAACAAACAACCCTAAAACTAATGACAAGTGTTACATTAACATTCCAATTTCAAAAACTGCTTTCCCCTCACTTTGGCACTGTTGCTCTCTACTTAACATTGTACAAACACAGTTGGTATTATTTTTCAGGTTTGCTTGCTACCAGTAAATGTGATCATAGGATCACTAGATCATAGGAGATTACTAGGCTACCGATCCAGAAGTCATTTTAACCCTAGGCATGTCAACCCAATGTAATACCATAGAGGTTCTAGTCAATATCCAAGATGCCATTTAGTGATGACTTCCCATGTCTAGAAGAGTTGTGGGCACTATCCCCAGTAAGAATTTATGGTGCCCCATCCACTCACACAGGTTCCTTTTGAACAGTGTCATAGAGGTGGTCTGTTTCCCATGAATTTGTCGCCTGTTCCAAAGATGAGGCAGCTGCCATGAGATACATCTGTCCCTCCAGCATGCCCCATTTAAGTCACAGGCCATATTTACATCCCTGGAATGGGTAGCCCTAGACCCATTTGATTTATGGCTAAGCAGTAAGTTCATTAGGTTTGGGTCTTGGGTTGCTCTGTAGGCCAGGCATAAGTCTCCCCTAAGAAGGCAATATGATACAGAGTATAGTGATAGGGATTATGGTCAGTCAGTGTAAGGCACATGCTGGAGGCCCTTGTTCTTCTTTGTTATAAACCGCTGAGGTTTCTCTAATTGTAGATGCTTAGTATGGTGCATACCAAATGAGGTGTTATACTCCATTATGAGCCAGATAAGTTCTGAGTATAGGAGGGGGTTATAACTTCTTTTGCTCTCGAGGTGATGCCTTTACTGATCAAGTGAGCTATGTAGAAAATTTTCCTTAAAACAGTAGATATATAGTGGTCAAAGCTAAGGTCACTGTCAACCTGTGATCCCAGATCCCTTACCACTTCAAGGGTACTTAGGGTATTGTTATTGATTTGATAGTGTGAAGGGACATTGTTTGTGCTGAAGGGAATGATGATGCATTTTTTTGCATTCAGCACAAACAATGTCCCTTCGGCACAAACAATGCCCCTTCACACTATCAAATCAGTAACAATACCCTAAGTACCCATGAAGTGGTAAGGGAAATTGTTGGTGCTGAAGGTTATGATGATGCATTTCTTTGCATTCAGTTAGAGACTGTGACTAATACACCAGTTGTTGGTCTGTGTGAGACCATCCTGGACTATACTTGCATCATTTGGAGATTCAATGATTGCACTTAGTTTGCCGTCATCTGCAAACTTGTTAAGGCACAACCCTTTAGTTTTGACCTGATCTTCTGAGAAGTATATACCAAAAAGTAAGGGGCCCAGCACTGACCACTGTGGCAGCCTGCTGGTAACAGGTCTGCTGGTTGATGTGGAGTCACCCACTTTGGTAGTGTGCTTCTGGTTTGTAAGCCAGCTCGCAACCCATCTTACAATGAAGGGGTTTACATTCAGTTTGCTAAGTTTAGCCATAATGCTTGAATGTTTGTGCTGAAAGCCTTTGCAAGTCAAGATCTGCTGGGTGCACAGACTTGGCCACATCAATGGCCTTGTTTACACTTTCAAAGAAATCCACCAGATTTAGCAGGCAGGATCTGACCTTCACGAAGCTGAATTGGGTAGGGTCCAGAGTTTGGAGGTCACCTATGTCTTTATTTATGAGGTCCATAATGATACATTTCATGGCCTTACAGATGAGGCTTATGGGTCAGTAATTCCCTGGGTCTGCTGCTAGGCCACCTTTGTGGAGGGGAATAACTGTAGCTGTTCTCCATTCTATAGGAACAAACCTTGTGGTTAGGCTACGACTGAAAATGATGCCTAGTGGTGATGCTATTTCATGTTTTAGCCTGTTTAGAAGGCAGGTTTGGATGTAATCTGGTCCCATAGAAGCCATGTCATTTGCTTGGACAGGGCTTTGAGGACCTGCTCTTCAGATATGCAAGGTGTGGGGGTTTGGGGGAGGATTTGTTGTCAGTTAAGAGGGGATAAGGGAGTGGAATTTTCCCCAAACCTATCTGCTTGCAGGTTCACTATCTCTGTGGGGTTAGTGTGTGTGTGATACCATTGGCCACCAGTTCTGCATGCTTGGGCCTACTCTTTAGGTTACATACATAATTGTAAAAAACCTTATTCTTATCCTTGGCAGTACTTGCTAAATTTCTCTCGACTGGCTCTTGGACAATTTGACAAATTGTCTTATTTGTCTGTTAAGGTTGAGGAGAGTGCTTTTCCATTGTTTGTTCCTTGTTTTTGTTTCTTAGACAGCAACTTTTTGCATTTATTGTAGAGTTTGTTGATTTTTGGAAGTCCACCATGGCAGCTTGATTTTACTTGTGGATCTGATTTTGATTCTTTCTGGTACAGACAATTTTATACACTTATGCAAGTAGTTGTACAGGGCTTTAGTGTAAGCTTCACTGTAGTTAACACTTTCAGCTTGGGTTGGGGCTTGGAGTGCATTTATGCCTTCACCTAGAAGGGTAAAGTTTGCCTTAGTGAAGTTTTTTAGTCTGATTTCACCCTTTGTGAGTTCTGGTATTAGTGTCAGTTCGAAGTTGACTAATTTGAGGTTAGTGTTAACTAATAAGGGTTCATAGATTCATAGGTATGTACTAGGCTAATGGCTCTGGAGCTTTTACAAGCCTAGACCAAAAAAAAAATTGTCCAGGCACCGTGTCACCCAATGTTAGTTCACAGTGCCCCTATCCAGTAGGGCAACTAGAATGATCTCTGGAGTGAATTTTCTGTTACCCATCCACTCATCAAGATTTCTCTTGAAGAAGGTCAGAGAGGTGCTCTGCTTAACATGAATGGGAAGCTTATTCTAGTGTATGGGCAGGCTTTGGGAGATAAACCTGTTCCTCCAGCATGTTCTGTTAATTGTGGGAATGAGGTTGTGATCTCTGGACCATGTGGTGTGGGGGGATTGGGATTTCTTTAGGTGTAGCGTTTCAAGTACGGTGGGTTAGACATGGCTTTGTAAGTCATGCAGAGATCACCTCTAAGTAGGCGATAAGAGACTGAGAACAGCTGACGTTTCTTGAGTTTCTCCATGTAGGACATGTGTTTAAGGCCTAGGATCCTTTTTGTGATTTACTTTTGTGGCCTCTCCAGCTGTTATAGGTGTCTGGTCAGGTACATGCCAAACGGGCATTATATTTGATGATTAGTCTAATGAGGGATGAGTAGAGAGGGATGATGATGACCTCTTTCTTCCTGGATGAGAAAACTTTGGTTATAAGATGTGCCACATAGAAGGACTTTCTGACCACAGTGGCAATGTGGTGGTAGAAGGTGAGGTAGCTGTCACCCTGGGTGCCCAGATCTCCTATGGGTCCTTCAATATTCAGTGGGCTCCCATCAATGTGGTAATTCATCGGAACAGAGTTTTTTTTCAAAGGAAATGGTAACACATTTTTTTGACATTATGCTTCAGGTCATGGTTCTGACACCAGTCATTGGTCTCAGAGACGCCCCTTTGTAGGATGTCTGCATCACTTGGCAAGTTGATAATGACTCCTAGCTTGCAGTTATCAGTGAACTTGGTCAGTAAGAGTCCTTCTGTCTTGCCCTGGACTTCTGAGAAGTAGATGCCAAACAGGAGAGGGCTCAGTACTGAGCCCTGTAGGACTTCACTCATGACTGGTTGACAGTCTGACTTTGAATCTGCAACTATCACTCTGTGGGTCCTGTCTCTGAGCCAATTTGCAACCCACCTAGTGATGTAAGGATTAATGCTTAGTTTAGTGAGTTTATCAATGATACCTGACTAGGGAATGGTATCAAAGTCCTTGGCCAGGTCGAGTTAGGCTGTATGCACTGCCTTACTCTCATCCACAGCTTTAGTGACTGCCTCAAAGAAGTCAATCAGGTTCAGCAGGCAGGATCTCCCCTTGACAAAGCCAAACTGTGTGGGTCAAGAGTTTGGAGATTGCCTATATCTTTGTTAAGCAGGTCCATGATGATGTGCTCCATAGCTTTGCATATCAGACTCATCAGGCTAATAGGGTGATAGTTCCCAGGGTCTGCAGTTGCTCCCCCTTTATGGAGCAGAACGACTGTAGCAGTGCACCATTCATTGGGGACATAGCCTGAGGTAAGGCTGGGATTGAACAGGGCACACAAATGTGGTGCCAGTTTGTTTTTTAGCTCAAGTAGGACACAGCCATGGATATTATCAGGTCCCATGGATGCTGTATTCTTGGATTTGGACAATGCAGCTTTTACCTGTGCTGCAGGAATGGTGGGTACCAGGCTGTCTTCTGGTATTGTGATAGGGCCTTTGGGGGGAGGGGGTAAAGTTGACACTGAATCTGTCGGCCAGTATGTTGGTTATATCTGTTGGCTCAGTATAGGAGGTGCCATTGTGCAATAACTCAGAGCAAATCTGGGTATTGCCTTTGAGGTTTTTGATATAGCTATATAAGACTTTGTGGTTGTTTTTGGTGTCAGCCACAATTCTGCCTTCATAGCTGGCTTTAGAGGATTTGATAAGGGATCTCACCTTTTTTGAGACTGATAAGGGAGGTTTTCCAGTCTTGTGACTTATTTTTTTTATGCAACAGTTTCTTCCTTCTGTTGTTGTAGAGTTAATGGCTGGGGACCACCAGATTGGCTTGAGGCTGCAAGCCCAGATAGCTAGAATTTTGTAAATAATTCTATGTTATTTGTGAATATTAATATGATCCGTAGGCTTGTCTAGCAAACGTAAGAGAACTTTATGTATGTTAAACTACTGGTGCAAAAGTGTGTGTTAAACTGTATGTTATGTGCTGAGCTTCAAGAATGTAACCACAGTGTACCCTGCTGGAAAAGAACATAAATGTGTATAAACTATATGCCTGTGCAAATGTATGTTTTCATGGAAGAAGTTGGAACATACAGAGTTAACTTGCAGAACTGTAAGAAAATAAGTTGAAATTGTTTACAACTGTGCTATAAAGTTAGTTAATGCAAAGAGACAGGATGCCTAGAGCTAGGAGGTTTTTCTAATGTCTGGAAACAGAAATAATTACAGGTTTCAAAGGTAAAAGTGTGTAACTATTTTATGACTTCCAGTTCAAGGCAAACTTCTGAGAGATAAGTATTTTTGACACCGAGGTGCTAAATTTTAAGCTTCTGTTAGCCTAGGAACTGAAGGCAGAGGTGACAAAGAATTATGTAATTTGAGATAACCCAGCAGAAATGTCTAATAATAATTTAAGAACTATCTCAGATAGTGAGTCTCAGCATTTTGTACTTGTCTTTGGATCTGACATCTCATCAGCACTTGTCCTGCTCTGTAAGTAAGTCATTTAGGATATAGTATCTCTAAGATATAGATAGGAAAACAGTAAGGATTAGTTTAGATATTGTCTGTATTTATTTGAGACTGTTCTGCAATGTTGTTTTAAAGTATTTCCTATAATTATAAATTCTGTTGTCACTGTGTTGAGTTATTGAGTATTGTCTTGTGCTTTTATTATTTATTATTAAATATATTTAAACCTTTTAATTGTGACTGGTTTGTTTAGAGATATTTAAGCTCGTAGAGTACTTATATATATGCATTTGTTGACACTGTACAGGCCACTCTTAAATAGCCTTAGAAGTCTTGGACACACTTACCATTTGGATAACAGTAACATAACACAGTAGAATTGGTCACCCTTTGTAAGGGTCTTATAGTAGCTGATAATTAGTGGTGGTGGCAGCTGGTACTACCTTACATTCTAGGCAGAACGGGGCATAGCTAGTGAGTCAGCCTTCCCCAGGAGTGTCTGTGTGTTTGTATATAAATAAAATCTCAAAGTGTGTGTGTGTGTGTGTGTGTGTGTGTGCGTGTGTGCGTGTGTGCGTGTGTGTGTGTGTGTGTGTGTGTGTGTGTGTGTGTGTGTGTGTGTGTGTGTGTGTCTGTATGCATGTGTGTGTGTGTGTCTGTGTGTGTGAGCTACTTGGGCAGGGACACGAAGCACTGGTTGGACAGTGAGGGTGCTGGAGGTTTTAGCTTGACCACTTAGCTGAGATCTTAACTCTATAGCTGTGCCAGTGGGAAGTCTTACTGGGGAGCTGGAGAAAGAGGGAGAAACCAGCCCCAGACTGACTGTGATGTATGTGTGCTCTTAAGGGAAATTTTACTTTACTGTGTGTGCACCAGTCATCCTCCCAGTGTGCACGTCCCTCTCTGGTGCTAGTGATGATGATTGAGGCCCCTTGATTACTGGGCCAGTGCAGGGGCATCACAAGGGTTCAACAGTTGTAGCAGTGTACCTGTTTGACATGTCGGTGAGGACCAGATCTAGAATGTTTGTTCCTTTAATTGGGGTATGGACAATTTGCTCCAGGGCATTTGAATTCACAAAGTCAAGGAACTTTTATGCTAGAGAGTTTGGGCTAGAGTAGGTTTCCCAGTTGATGGTGGGATAATTGAAATCCCCCATAACCAGTGTGTTCTGTAAAATTTAGATTGTCTGCAGTTTGGTTAAGTAGGCTTTGTGGGTGCTGTGATCCATGGAGGGGGAGCTATAATTGGGTAGGACTTGAAATGAGGTCTTACTCAGTGTAAACTGGACCTGGAGTAACTCCTTGGAGTTGCTCAGTCTAACTAGATGTGAGGTGGAATTTTATCTCTGATATAGACTGAAACAACCACTTATTTGATTTTCTGTCTTTCCTTTTGCAGTCTAAAGGTATGGAAGGCATTGTAGCCTTACAAGGCTAGGGTACTCTCTGAGGCCTTAAACCAGGTTTCTGTGACTGCACAACATCTACATCTCCTAGTGATAGAACTGCTTCCAGGGAGTGCAGTTTTTGGTTTAAGCTCCTAGCATTTAGCAGCATGACCCTTATTTTGTTCTGATTGGTTAATTTCACATTGGTAATGTTATTTTCAAGACCTTGCTTAAAAAAGGCACTATGGGGGAGTCAAGAGTTTTTTTCCAGCAGCTGAAATCCTAGGGGTGCCAGGTGCAAACCATTTTTGGCAAAGCAGCCAGGTTCACTGACCATGCCTTTCCTGGCAGACAGGAACTGGATGCCATTGGAATCACACCAAAAACTAAGCCAATTATTGAAATCAATCATTTTTCTTTATACTGTGGCATCATTCTAGGTGAGGGTAGAATGCTGCTCAAGGATAGGGACATACCTGCCTGGGACACATACTCTGAGAGCTTGACTATGTCTCTCTTCATATAGTCCAGTGAGGTACACCTCAGATCATTCACACCAACATGAACTATGACAGAGTCATAACGGTACTTGTTGCTAAGAGACTTGAGTGCATGCATGATTTAGTGAATCCTGGCACCAGAGAGGCAGCTGACAATAACTTTCTTCTTGTCCAACCTGGTGAGTGGGACATCTGTGTGTCTCACTATTGAGTCTCCAATGACAAGAAAACTTGGTTTTGAATTTTATGCCTTATGGGCTTGGTGGGTGAGACACTGGTGTTGCTATGTGTTATGGGTGCTGTAGAGGCTGTGTTAGCTATTGCAGACTTGTGTTTTGGAGGTCTCTGGTGTTTCATTAAGTGTTTTGAGAGAATCTCTGCACATGTGGATTTATGTGTTTGATGCGTACTATGTGTATGAGTAGTGGTATGTGTATGAGTAGTGGTACTATGTGAATATGTTGTGGTGGGTGAGTTGACAACCTTCTCTGTGTTACTGTTTTGAGTGAGAGAGAACATGGATTCTAGATTATTGGTGTAAATACATCTCTCACACTCTGTATTAGACTGTGTTAGTAGGGTGCTGTCTGTGTACATAAGGTAATTGCTACACTGCCTCAAGAGACCCAAGACAACAAAGTTGGAAGGAGCAACAAGGAGAGTCCAAATGTCCATAATGATAGGTTGACGGCTGTTGTCAATAGAGATGGCTTTTCAGAAATGATCATGGAGGAGCTTGGTGAATGGATATTTCTGCTTGGGTTTTAAGGGAAACTTTGCTGAAATAACAGTCCAGCTTTGGCACACAATTTTAGAGCAGTGCACTGTGCTGCATGATGTAAAAGAAGCAAAACCCCCCTCAGATGCAGGACCTTAATACCAGAAGCTAAGGCTTGGAAAAACTAATAAAATTGAAAAGGACCAATGAGGATGCTTATTCCATTCCCTAGACCAGCCTCCCTTTACAAGTCAGGTGCCAATCAAACACAATTTTCTCACGAAACTGCAGATAGGTCCGTTCCAATCCAAGATGCTTTGAAAACATGCTCAGAACAAACAAACCATTGCAAACAGTTCCAGAAGCAGCAGGCCTGGATCTGGACTATGTTGTTGCTACTAGCTACCCAAGTTTCAGTGAGAAACACTAGAATATTTTATCAGCAGAAAAATAGCAGTGAGACACTGAAAAAAAAAAACACATTTTAAACAGCAGAAAATCAGCCCAGAGGCTCTAAAGAATGATTTAAACAGTTAACAGATCAGTTAATTAAGTACTGCTTGGTGATTAAACTTGAGCAGGCAGAACAGACAGCTTTAAAACAGTGAAAAAATACCAGTAAATACTTAACAAACAATGGAAACAACAAGAAAGATTTATAAGCAGTGAAAGCAGCAATAAAATTTGATTTTACAAGCACAGTGTAGCAGACAACTGCAGTATAATAGTGTACTTTCTGTGGAAGGTTGGGTGCTGGGCTGGCAACTCAACACCGTAAAACTCCACTGCCAATCATGAGCGGACAGGTGATCTGCTGTGACGACCCCTAACTGGGAAAAGCCAAAAGAAGAAGAAGAGGATGTGTAGTTTAGTACACAGTAAATAAATATAGTATAAAAGTAGGCAGCAGGCAATAAAAAGTGCAGTGAATAGTATAAATAAGCAAAACAAAAAAAGCAGGCAACTTACGGTTTTTGGAAGCTCAGAAGACTCTAGTTGTCTGGTATCTCAGCTCAGAGTTGTGGCTGGTAGCCCACTTCAGTTCATCTCAGTACAAACAAGCAGAAACCTGCTCAGATGCAGGGCCTAAATAACAGAAGCTAAAACTTGAAAAAAAAATCTAACAAATTCAAAAAGACCAATGAGGATGCTTATACCACCCTTTACCAGTCAGGTGCCAATCAAACAATTCTCTCATAAAAGTGCAAATAGGCCCCTTCCAATCCAGGATGGCTTGAAAAACATGCAAAGAACAAACAAATCACTACAAACTGTTTCAGAAGCAGCAGGCCCAGATCTGGACTATGCTACAGCTACTAGCTACCCTATTTTCAATGGGAAACACTAGAGAATATTTAACACTGTGTCTTAAACCTGAATGCAATGTTATGTATATATAACTTTGAAAATAATGTTATGTTTTGTAAAGTGTTTTATAATAAGTTAGTACTATATGTGCTAAATGCTGGTATTGCTTATGACTGTAATCTGCTTGAAACTAGTATTTACTAAATGTTCAATGTGTACTATTATCTTGGAGCTTTTCCCCCTGGGCCTTCGCTGAAAATGGACATATATCCAGTCAGACTATCCCGGTCAACAAATGTAAAATAAATAAATAAAATAAACACAGCAGAATAATAGCAGTGGGACACTGAAAAAACATTTAAAACAGCAGAAAATCAGCCAGGAGGATCTAAAGAATGATTTAAACAGTTAACAGATCAACTAATTAAGTACTGTTTGGTGGGAAAACCTGAGCAGGCAGAACAGATAGCTTTAAAGCAGTGAAAAAACACCTGTAAATATACTCCAATGGAGCTCAGGAAGTTTGCACTGTAACTTCCAATGGGCAATAAAATTAGATTTTACAGGGACAGTGTAGTAGGCAATTGCAGTATAACAGTGTAGTTTAGTACATAGTAAATAAATACAGTATAAAAGTAGGTGGCCAGCAATAAAAACGATAAAAAAAAACAGGCAACTTATGCTTTCTTGGAAGCTTAGAAGCCTCTAGTCATCTGGTATCTCAACTCAGAGTTGTGGCTGGTAGCTCACCTCAGTTCAGCTCAGTAAAAAACAAGCAGAAACCTGCTCAGATCCATGTAATAAGTGGCATTGACAGGAAATCACTCTTAGCTATTACTGTTCTGCCTGGTTGGACGTGTCTAGAGAAAGAAGGGAAGGTGCCCAAATTAGGGTGCAGAGGTGGGGTGTTGAGGGGTCAAGAATCTGCAAAGGTCTCCTTGTAAAGCTCCACAGCCTAAGGCTTTTGCCTTCTGAGCTATAATGGCTCCCAGTACAAGTCTGAAGCTTGGAATACTCTGTCCAAGGCTGTTTGAAGTGCTACTGGGATTCCATGCACTGGAAAACAGGGTAGTTATCACTTTAATGACTTGAAAAGGTGCAAGAGAGATGCACTCAACCAGTGGATGGTTTGGTTCAGGATTGGTAACATACCACAGTTGTGTAAGTATACTGATAAAGACAATTTATAGTACATAGAAAGCTACTTTATGCATCATGCTCTTCTCTTGTTCTCTTATATTTACTACACAGCCAGTACAGAGGGCCATTCTGAGCATCTAGAGAGATTGAGGGAAACAAGGGGTATGTTTGCAACACAACTGAAGCATTATTTTAGCTTTTATTTTTTTAATTTTCTATACATTTGTAAAAAAAGTAAGCATGCATATTCTAACTGTAAAAGGAAGCATGCATTCTTCAGTCTATAGTACATGCCAAATGTAGGAGTCAAGTACAAGACTGTAATCAGACGATGCTGTTAACTTAATCTGTATAATTGGACCAAGGATATCTGCAGTATATGTACATTGCAAGGATTACTTTGAGAATCCTTAATTACAGTTTCTAGTTGTTAAGAAGTATACTTAAGTGTAAAAGTTCAAATGAAATGTTTTATTATTGTGCTAATTCATTGTTTGTCACGTATGGTGATATTAATTTTCTCTCTTTTTTTTCTCTCACCCTAACACTTATCTCTTTTTTTTCCCTTTCTATGTGATGTCAAAATGTTTTTCCATGTCATCCATCTCTGACAAAACACAAAATGATTTACAGCACAGGATGGTAGGCCAAGTGCAGTGGCTCAGCCAGCCCCTGGTCCACTGGTTCTGGCACTGACACCCAGCACATCTGGAACCCAAAATACCAACTGAAGCGAAGCAAAAAGTACAACAGCAGGTGAACCAAAAACTTTAATAAGTTAAGCGCTTCCGTTCTTATCCAAGAACTTCATCAGAACTACTAAAACATAAAAACAGCACATCTTAAATATACTTCCCAATAATGAACAAGAACATCAATTATCCAGTTAAAACCCACAATAATGTTTCAACTTCAAGACAGGAGTAATTGAACATGCATCATTAAACCCAGCCCAGACTGGAAATCATTTTATTATCAGGGGTACAAAATATGTGGTCAAAGATTGCTATTCTTGCATGTCTAAAAATGTGGTTTATTTGGCTCATTATGTCTGCTGCTCGGCTTTTTATGTGGGAAAAACATGTAGAAA
Organism: Protopterus annectens; assembly: GCF_019279795.1. NCBI lineage: Eukaryota > Metazoa > Chordata > Ceratodontiformes > Protopteridae > Protopterus > Protopterus annectens. The sequence continues at coordinate 686,000,032 of NC_056731.1, forward strand.
ATTTAGGAATTCTATATATGAACATCTTTTGGATATTAAAAACAAAAAATATACTAATGCTCTGTTAAAAAATTTAGCTGAGTTTATCTCACATAGTTTTTGTTTCATGGTGGCCAAGCAAGTTAATAAAGATTTCCAAGTTAAAATCTTGGATGAACATTTAGACATTTGTGAACTTAGATGGCAGTTCAGATTAGATACATTGAGAGCATACATGGGCTTAATGATGCATGCTCAATTACTCCTGTCTTAAAGCTTTATCCAATCTGCTCTACTTTCTTCTTTTTATACCCTCCCTCTTTATATAATTTACTTTATTCTACTACTCTTCTTTTTTTCTCCTCCCTCTAGATCACTTCATTCCTCCTCTACTCCTATCTTCTTTTGCACTTTCCTTCTTCTGACCTTGTATATACACAGGCAGCCTTTTCCTCTATTGAAACATGGTTATCCGATGCCCAATTAATACTCAACCCAAACAAAACTAAACTACTCATCTTCCAACCCACCAAACATATTCAAAACAACTATCACTTTAACATCACAGCAAAAGACAACACCACTATATACCCAACTGAACACACCAAATTGCTAGGAGTGGAAATAGACAATAAACTAAAATTTGACATTCACATATCCATGACCATAAAAAAAGTCCACAAAAAGCTAGGAGCATTATACAGAAATAAACAATTTCTCACCAAAGCAGCAAAGATTTCAATAGCAAATTCCCACCTTATCTCCACCCTACTTTATGCCTCTCCAGTATATACCAACCTAAGGCAATGTGATCTAAACAAGCTAGAGACCTGCTACAACAAAATCGCCAAATTCACCACAAGGGCATCCTACCGTAGTCACCACTGTCTCTCACTTGCTGAACTGGGCTGACTTAAACTCCCTCACCTCCTTCAGTGGTATCAACTCTCACTCGCCCACAAACTAGTAAACCATCAACTAAATGTCCCATCCCTCCAGAATCTACTCCAACCCTATCGCACCACCAGACCACTAAGATCCAGCAACAAAAATCACTTGCAGATCACTAAAGCCAATAACTCTGCTGGTGTAGCACTATTCTCTTGCGCCATAGCCAAATTATGGAACTCACTCCCACCCACAATTACCTCCGTACCATCATGCACCAACTTCAAAACTTTATTAAAAGCGCACCTAAAAACATGCTGGCTATGCCCTTGCAACTCCCACTCTAATATCATCCACCCCATCCAACTACTACCTTTCTTTCACCTCCACTAACTACCTTGATGATAGCAAACTCAGATGCTCATAAGCCTAGCACTTATTATACAGCAGGAACTTCTCATTGTTACATTTGTAAATGCCTGTTATGTACTTCACAGATAAAGATTCTAGTTGTCTACTGATGTACTATGTTCTTCATCTGTAAATATGTTGCAAGTAATTTCTATGTTAAATTGTTAATCGCTATGTAATCCAATGTAACTACTGTCTGTTTATTTTACTGTGGAGCTTTTCTCCCCAGGCCTCCACTGAAAATGGACCCACGTCCAGTTGGACACTCCCGGTCAACAAATTTAAATAAATAAATAAAAATAAATAATATAGCTATGTACTATTCTTTGGATTACATTTATTTTTCTTATCCATTGTATCCATAAGTTTGTTTTTGCTCTTTATATTGTTAACTTGTCTCTATTTGTATGCATTTGTATGTTTTGTTTGGGGCTTTTCCCCTTGGGTGTCCACTGAAAATGAGTAATTTCTTACCCAGTTGGACTAACCCGGTTAACAAATGTGAAATAAATAAATAAATAAATGTGCTGTTTTCTTATTTTAGTAGTTCTGATGAAGTTCTTGGATAAGAATAAAAGCACTTAACTTATTAAAGTTTTTGGTTCACCTGCTGTTATACTTTTGCCTTCACTTGGATTGGTATTTTGGTGTGTTTTTTATACATCTGGAACCCAACCTGGCAGTACTGCCTCTGCTGCCCCTGCACTACCTGTACTCTCAGGTAGCATTACCCCAGCAGTGCTGCTGTTGTAACCTCTGGGAGTACTGGCAGAGGTGGGGATTTTATCATCCACCAGGAGATACAAGGGTTGGTGGATAGGGTCATGGACAGCACCATTGGTGCATGGATACGGTGGATGGAGAGGCTGCTGTCCCTTATGGTCCAGAAAAGAAGGCATCAAGCACTCCAGCAGCAATGGAGTAAGGAGACATAGAAGACAGTCCTGCAGGTGAGGACTAGATTCTCACAGTCCCCATGTCTGATGGGCATGGGCTTCTGTTATTCCCTCCCTAACCACAATCATGGTTTCACCCAACATGTCATGCCCCTCACTATCCCTGTGTATTGTCTTGTTTGTCATATTTGTTTGCATCTGCTTCCTCACCTACCCTACTTACCTGACACAGAAATACTTGCATCCCTTACCCAACATCCCTCTCTTACTGAAGTAAAAAAAAAATTGGCACCTGTTCCCTTTGTTCTTCCCCTGCTTGGCCCACTTTGCACCACTTTCCTATCAATCCCATTTTAACACCTTTAATCTGGTAAGAAAATATAATCACATGCTACACACATAAGTAACAAAAAACAAACAAAAACAAACAAACAAAAAAAAAAAAAATGAGGCCCTTCACTTTGTGTCCTGTGTGTTTGCCCGGAGTTTGTCATTGCACACCAATGTGAGCAATGACGACTGCTCTTCAGTGTTGCAGTTACCTCTCTGCAATGCTGCTTATACACATTGTGCTAAGGTAACACCCAATGAATGTAGAATAAAGAATTGTGTCATTGTATTATAAATACATATTTAAAAGTATTAGATACACCTGGATTCCAGCCCTGTATCATCTGGGCTCAAAAATAAATATGTCAAAACATTTACACCTGCTGCCACAGAATCAGCTAAACAGTAGGTGTGTTTCTTACACTCAGTACTATCCACAATTTTATCAGTGAATAGAGGTTCCCATTTGGCGGTCACTTAACTATGAGCAAATGGGGAAAACAGTATAAATGTGAATCTCAGAAGTGCCGACACTTTGCCATCGATCGCGCAAACCAGCTGCTCAATGGTGTGCTATGGAAGTGCACAATGGCATGTATCGCTTGTGTTTGCTGCCCACTTAGTCTTCATCCAATGAAAGTATATGTAAAAACACAAATGAAGGGAATACACTTTTTAATGTAAAAATGCATATTTGCACTGTAGCCATCTGTTACCTGCACCCATGCACTTGAAACTTGGTCTCACAAATATATCAACTATATTTCAGAAATAATTAAAAATGCATTCTTATACACTATGGGTATGTTTATACTGCCAATACACATTCATATTTTTCAATACTTATAGTAATGTGGAAAGCTATTTGCATATAATTTGCAAAGCTGTATTTTAAAGGTATACCTGTACATTGGAAACAGAACAACAAATGCTGCACTTTACACACTCATTGATCTGGTAACATTCAGATCTTTAATATCTTGCCAGTTGTTTATGGCTAGCTGTCCATTTCAGACAGGCATCCCAACATTTTCTCTCCAATGTCCAATGATGATGTCATCTACAATAAATTGTTCTGCAGCCTTGCAAAAGTCAGACTTGTGCTGCGGGGCATGCATTACTTACTGAGTTCTCTAGTCTGTGTACTTAGGTGGAGGTTCTTTTCTCACTGCACTCAACTGGTATGTGTTTGTGCACTTGCTTTACATTAGAGAAAGCATTTTGCACCAGCATGTTGGACACTGCTATTACCATCTTCCTGTCAACATACACTGTTGATGTCATCACTTATAAAGTGCAGTCAACTGGTGTTAGTGTGTATGTGTTTCTGTCTAGTCAGAAGAGCAATACTGAGTAACTTGCAGTCATCACTACAATCTCATGGAGTATCAATATTTTGACAGTTGCAGATGCCTACACATCCATTTCATTCAGGCTCCCCAACATCTTCTCTCAAACATCCAGTGATGATGTCATCTACTATAAATTGTCCTGCAGTGTTGTGAAAGGCAGACTTGTGCTGTAGTGCTTGTGTTAAGAACTGAGTTATGTAATCTGAATATTTATTTAGGCAGTGGTTCTAATTTTACTGCAGTCAACTGGTGTTTACGCGTGTGTCTGTCTAGTCAAAAGAGCATGGCTGTATATCCTGCAGTCATCACTACAATCCCATGAAATACCAATAGTTTGACAGTTTTGCATGCCTACATATCTATTTCATTCAGGGCTCTCGTCATCTTCTCTCAAACCTCCAATGATGATGTTATCCACTATAAATTGGCCTGCAACCTTATAAAAGTCCACCTTGGGCCATGGTGCTTGTGTCATGTACTGAGTTCTCTAGTCTGTGCTCTGATGTGTGTGTTTGTTCACCTGGATGATATTAAACAGAGCATTTTACACCACCATGTGGTCCACTGCCAATACCATCTTCTCCTTCCCAGATGCTGCTGATGTCATCACTTATAAAATGTTATCCGACACTTTTTAAGTCAGATGTGCTGTGACACTTATGTTAAATACTGAGGTCTCACTGGTATACATAGATAGGCAAGGGTTCTCATCTCACTGCTGACAATTGGTGTGTGTGTGTGTGTGTGTGTGTGTGTGTGTGTGTGTGTGTGTGTGTGTGTGTGTGTGTGTGTGTGTGTGTGTGTGTTCACTTGGTTGACAATACAGAGAACATTTTAGATCAGCATGTGGGACAATGCTATTGCCATCTTCTCCTCACCAGACGCTTCTGATATCATCACTTACAAAGTGTTGTCCAACACTCATCAATTCAGACTTGTGTTGTGACACTTGCATTAAATACCAATGCCTCTAGTTCATGTACCTAAATAAGTATGGTTTCTGTTCTCACTGCAGTCAACTGTCATGTGTGTGTGTGTGTGTGTGTGTGTGCGTGTGTGTGCGTGTGTGTGCGTGTGTGTGTGTGTGTGTGTGTGTGTGTGTGTGTGTGTGTGTGTGTATGTGTATTCACTTGGCTGACATTAGATAGGGCATTTTACACAGGTATGTGGGATACTGCTATTACCATCTTCCTCTCACCAAACTCTGCTGATGTCATCAGCTATATCTGTCTCTCAAGCATCTTCTGTTAATGTCACAGGCTAGGTTAAGATCCTCAGAGTGAGTGGCTTTTCTCCCATTAGAGTTGCGGATGTACAGCATTTCCATTAGGACAGGGTCAGAGACTGCCCTGGAGGCCAGGCAGAAGTCACCTCTTAGCAGCCTATATGATACAGAGTACAGTGACAAGGCTTTCAGTCTATCCATGTACATCATGGCATAATTTGGAGGCCCTGTATTTTCTTGGTGAGAAATCATTGTGGTCTCTCTAGCTTGTACAGGTGTCTGGTGAGGTATATGCAAACAGGAGCATTGTACTCTATTAGTGATCTGATGAGGATTGAGTACAGTGGTGTTATAACATCCTCAGACATGGATGTGATGCCCTTACCTATGAGATGCACAATGTACAAGGCTTTCTTTACCACTGTGGAAACTTTGTAGTAGAAGTTTAGATTGCTATCTAGCTGTGTTCCCAAGTCTCACACCACTCGGTTTGAGCTGTAGGGTAATGTTGTCAATACTGTAATTAGCAGGGAATTCCACTTTGCCAAAGGCATTAATAATGGTACTTTTTGAGTTTAGTTTTAGACCAAGGCTTTGTCAACAATCATTTGCCTGTGTTAGCCCCTCCTGTATTATGTTAACATTGTTGGGGGATTCAAAGAATGCAACCAATTTGCAATCATCATCAAATATGGTAAGCCAAAACCCATCTCCTTTAATCTGGACTTCCAAGAAATAGATTCTGAACAGTAAATGGTCCAGCACTGATCCGTGTGGTATGCCACTAGTGATGGCTCTACTGGTAGAGGTTGATTCACCAACTTTGACAATATGTATTCTGTCTGTGAGCCAATTGGCTACCCTTCTAGTGATGTAAGGGTTAATCCCCAGCTGGGAGAGATTTTCAATGATACCTGAGTGGGGAATTCTGTCAAAAGCCTTCATCAGCTCAAGCCAGGCAGTATGCACTGTCTTACCTTCATTCAGGACTTTGGTGACTTTTTTCAAAGAAGTCTACTACATTTATTAAGCATGATCTACCCTTAACAAAGTCAAATTGGGTTGAGTCTAGAGTTTGAAGGTCACCTATGTCCTTATTGATAAGGTCCGTGATGATTCTTTCCATGGTCTTGCAGACTGTAGATGAGACTCATTAGACTTATGGGCCTATAGTTCTCAGGGTCAGTTGATGGCCCTGCTTTGTGCAAGGGGATTACTGTTGTTTTCCACTCTGCTGGAGCAAAGGCAGTTCTCAGGCTATGGCTAAAGAGGAAGCTAAGTGGCTCTGCTAGATCCTGTTTTAGATTGCTTAGTAAGGAATCTGGGATGTTATCTGGTGCCACTGAGGCTGTGTTTTTAGCCTTGGTGAGTGCAGATATGATCTGATGTATAGAGATACCAGGCAGAGGACTGGAATCACATATGCTTTGGGGTATGGCTGGTGGGGCCAGGGAGGTGAACTTTGACCAAATCTATCAACTAGCTGGCTGCCAATTTCCTCCAGTGCAGAATCATGTTTATTCTCCTAGCATTTTGCTTCAGTTTGCCTCCAGTGGATTTAGTTATGTCGGAACGTTTGTTGCTTTGGCAATGCCTAAAAAAGGCACTATGGGGGAGGCAAGCACCTTTGCCAGTATCTGGCAGCCTACAAGACACAGGGGCAGACCATCTCTGGCCAAGCAGCATGGCCTGTTGACCATCTAATCTCAGGCTGAGAGATACTGGATCCTCATGGATTTGCACCAGAAGCTACGCCAATTGTTGAAGTCAATCATTTTATTTTATATAGTAGCATCATCCTGGGTGAAGGTAGAATGCTGCAGCGGGTTAGGGTCATAAGTGCCTTGGACACATGATCTTAAAGTTCAGTTATGTGTCTCTTCTTATAGTTCAAAGAGGTACATCTCAAGTAATTCACCCCAACATGAGCTATGACAGAGTCATAATAGTACTTGTTGAGTCACATGAGTGACATGGTATGATACACTTGTATGTATATTGTTGGCATAGTTGGGCATGTGTTGTAGTGGAGCAGATCAAGTGTCTATACAGTTCACATTTCACCATCATAGTGACAACTGCAGTATGGCATAGGTATGTAAGTGTCTACACACCATCATTAAATACTCTGTGGCACATATCAATATATATTCATATTGATTACATGACAGCATAAGTCTTGTCTCATACATATGTTGCTATCCTGTGATATACACAGCAATGTTCATGTTTTGATACAATTGCAGCATTTTAGAATTTATTGTATGTGTAGTTGTGTTGTTATAACAAAGGATTATTAAGGAGGTCAGGAGCACCATTGTGTGACTATTAGCATTATTGTCAGGAAAGGTTCTGCTTGAGCCACAAACAACTGATCTGTAATGTGTCCAGATATGGCATCAGTCTGCTCAAACTCAGCTTGCCCATGAAACACATGTAGGTATATATTGTACAACTGATGTAAGTATATGACGTTGGTACAGTTGTACAACTGTGTGCGTAGTACCAATATGTGGAATGTGATAAATGAACAAGTTTGTATTTGTCTTTTCACAAATCATTTTTCCAATACATTTGAAATGTTAGGTGGAATTCACAGCTAAGCGTAGATGTGCATGTGGATGCCACCAGACATACCCAGCCATAGGAAATAGACAATTCACTTGCTGATAGCTTGTTGCACATGTCACCCCTCCCCGTCACCACTGTCCATCAGCCAAAGTATACATGCAAACATTGCTCAGTTTTTATCATAAGGAGGGAGGACATCTGTTTGCTCTATACCGTTAATAACGTAGAATGAATGGGTCATGGCAATATCACATATTGCCTATAGTGTGACTCAAAGCATGGAACTACCAGATAGGGTTCAAGCCATACTTCAACACAACCTCCAAATGGAATATGTTCTCATAGAAGGGTGTACATCAACATGCATCCATCTGACTGGGGGGGGGGGGGCATCACCTGATGCATGCATGTATAGACACATCCTGATTCTCATCATCTGTGAGGTAGACCAACAGGTCATCAAGGACCTTTTCTAAATGGACAATGGTAATATCCTGGCTGTGGCAAAAAAACATTTGTGATTTGTTCAGGCTACATCCATGTCTGTTATATCTGTTAGATGTTCTCAAGAAGGCCAACAAGGGCATACATGATGACAACACTATCATCCTGCAGAATTTGACTAGGCCAAGGCATTTGACACAAATCCACACTTAGGTATTACTGCAACACTGTCACAAGTGGCCATAACCACCTATATCACCAAGTGGCTAGACCACTGGATCACATCCGTGCCATATAGATATGTTGAAGTGTATGAAGTGACTTATATCTAGAGTCCAGTGATCAGGTCTGTACATGAGGGTTGTGTGCTAGGACCTTTCTTGTTCATGATTTAAGTCACAGACATCAAGAATGACATACACATCCTTTGTCCAAACAGTTTTCTGGAGGACTTCAGGTTGTGGACAATCATCAAATCAAAGTGTGACAGTATAATACAGACAGTATCAACACATAAAAAGGATTACTGCCACAGCCGTAAAGACACATGAGAGGAAAAAAATCATAAAGGGATTCGTTACAGTATAAAAGCAAATGTACAACCTAATGATAATGTAGACATTAGACCCCTATGAACAGACCAAGTGTTAAGTGACCTGTGTACTCAGTTAGATAGTATGTGGAACATCCACCAGCCTGTGCCCACATTGGTGGTTACTCCTTTGTATTTGTGACAGTGTGGATTGTGCCATATATATGCCATGCACACCTGTCAACTTGCCTGGCTTGATCATAATCTCACATACATGTATAGCAGTGTCCCTTCTAATGCCTCCAGCAGATGTTAATGTTTCAGGATGGTATGGTTCATTCCCCCCATAGATTGCTGACAACTCATAATAGTTGTACAAGTAGGTTTTTGCAGAACCATGTATGATCACTCATAATTACATATGTTATGTCAGAGACATGGGATTACTGGTGGGATTATTCTGATATTGTCCAGGAATGTGCATGCTTCTGTCTACTGTTATCCACGAGCCTGTTACTATGTGTCTTATTTGGTTGACATCTCTGCTGACATTAATGTCATATTCAGGTAACTCATTTTGCACAGCTTCACAATATGCACCTAACCCCTATTGTATATAGTCTCTTTGATATATGGCCTCTCCATTGTACATGTCAGGATGCTTATATCATAAAGAATCTTCTCTATTGTTATGTCACCTTGTGTGACAGTCACATAATATACATTCACTGTGCAGTCCATACTGTATCATGTTGAGATGTGATTAGTGCTCATGCTACAAATGGCTTCATTGACATGCCCACATCTGCTGTACATTACCATGTTTCACCTGTCCTCCTTTCCTTTGTTCATTTTTACAAGTCAGCTGTATGTCCCTATTCAACACACACGCTTCCCTTGACTATTTATTTATAATGCATTCCATGTACCCTTATGGCTCATTTATGCAGCTTTTGTTCAGTATGTCTGAAACAGGTTTCCAAAATACTCTGTTTTGTATACCCTTTCATATAATGTGTTGTAACTATGTATATATATATATATATATATATATATATATATATATATATATATATATATATATATATATATATTGCTTTAGTAATAACCCTGGTAATCACTGTGGCATTCCATGCAAACATGCATACCTACTTTGTCCATAGCTAAACAGGCTTACATGTCTGCTGCTGCTGTCCATGTTGCTTTACACAGTTGCCTGGCTGGCAACACTGTTGCTGGCCATGAAACTGTGCTCGTTTATGTTTCACCTCACAAACACATAAACTCTGTTTAGTCTTAATGCAAAGCCTAAACAGAGTTTATTGAATACCCAGGCATGTTTCATGTCATGAAGGTGAAGGAGAAAGTGTGAAAGATGTATTGCTGTATAAGGAATCTATCTGTATTTTGAAGTATGGGACTTTAAGTACAGTGGGATTAAATGCTGAATGCAATTGGAAGTGCTTTTTAGGCTGTTAATTAATTATCTCACCTCATATATCAATATCCTCGTACCCCATTTTCTGTTCACAAATAAAGCACATCTCATGAATCTTGGGAAATGTAACTGCTATCTATCTGGTCATATAACCTAACCTTTTCATTCCCTTCTTCTGTCTACATGCATTGCTCTTACCTCATTTTTGATTGCTCTTCTTTCAGCCCGACAGCTCTGATTTCAACTCTGTATATAATGCATGTATATATTCTTCTTTTCCCACTCACTCTGTATATACTGTCATTAATCTGTTGCCTTTATTCCATCAAGCCAACTACAAAATTCACTTTGTATATAATATATGTATATATACTGTATTATGTCATGCACTCCTTACATAATGTCATGTAACTATTGTGTATCCCCCTGTTTGATACTAAAATCAGTGCTCTACCCTGGTTAACAAATTCAAAATAAAATAATAAAAATAAACTATTAATTTGTTTATTTTTGCTGATTGTATGTTTACGGTATATACATTCATTGGTACTATTTACAATTCTTTTAATGGATCTCCTCTTAATGCTTTTGTTGTGGTGCCAGAGGAGTAAATAAATGTATGGAATTTCATGGCGCTTTTGCTTGTAGTGTTTCATAAATGTCTGCTGGTCCATATAACCAAAATACAGCACACATTAATATTTTGTCCATCATAAACCTTTGTTGTAGTATGCTCTCAGGATATAAGCCATGAGCTATCATTTCAATACTCAGTTTTTGAAAACATAACCAGGGTAATAAAGTGAAGAATGCCAAACACCAGATAAACGCAGAGAAAATCTCCATACACAAATCCAGTTTATTTGAGTGCTTACATCTCAGGTCAATACTGAAACTTCAGATCTGATGAAGTTGTTTGTGAAGGTGTTTGGCATACTTCACTTTATTACCTTGGTTATGTTTTACAAGTTTTGATTCACAAGGATAATTTTGCCTTGTTTTCGTTCAAGTTTTTGAAAACAATTATATCTAAATTCTGCACTATTTTTAAACAGTAGGGGACTTTTATTTAATCAACAAAAATACCCAAGAATATACAAATGCAAGAATCAGGATGTCATAAAAGCAAACAAATTAAAAGTAAAATAAAATGTAACTAACTAAATAAATAACACAAACCAAGAAACGGTACAAAATTCAAAGATAAAACCAAATCCAGAAAGAATCGCAGCCTTACACCAATTTTTCACTTTATTTAGCGCTTTCATCAGCGTGTAATAAATGACTTCTTCAGAATAAATCCATTCTAAAAAAACATGTTCAAATAATGTTTACATTCAAGTCATGTGGTTAAAATATCCAATCAATACCCAGCATCAATTAATCTACTCACAAGTGATAACTCACAAATACAAAACACTATATTGTCTTTCCCAACCTAAATATAAAATATGTACAGCAAACATATTACATAAAGTAAAAAAAACATGCACTGATATATGATTCATGAAACTTATTCTTAAATAACATAAGAACGCAGTTTTAAATAACTGCTAAGACTAATACCATCATTTAACCCAAGTTTTATATGTGCATTCAGTCTGAGTTGCCAACAAAGTTCTTTAAAATCTAGTATGTCTTCCCATGGTCCACCTCTAGAGTCTTGAGATACTTTTTCTATAACAACAAACTTGAAACTATATGTAGGATATTCTTCTATACGTCTAAACAAAGCACTATTAAGTGTTGTGACTTTTTATGATACTTAGAGAAATGTTATAAGCATTTGAATAATGTGAAAATTTATAGAAAATGTGATGTTTCTGATTACTTTGAAGCTAACAAGCAGTACCAACTTTTGTTAGACAAAGGTCTAAGGCTGAGGTATTTCACCTCTAAGGATGTGGAAAAGAAGTTTGGAGTGGAAACCTGCTCTATGGCAGTTTTTTACTGCTTACCTAAAACACACAAAGGTTTAACTAACCTTAGTGGCCGCCTATAGTGTCTGCACAGAGGTATTTTTTGAAGAATATGTGTGTTGTTACATGAACATCTTAAAAAATGTTATGAGTACAGCCTCCTATATCAGGGACAGCCAGGACTTTTTGAACAAAATAAATGGTAAAGTTTGGAATATGGACATGTTTTGGCTCTGTTTGGATGTCAAAAGTCCATATACTAATATTAAGCATGAAATAGGGATTCAGGCCTTGTTCCATTTTTAGGGAGACTATCCTATGTCTCATTTTCTAATAGATTTATGTATGTTCTGTTTAAAAAATATTTTTTTATGTTCAATGGAGACATTTTCCAGCAGTTGCAGGGCACTGCCATGGGGGTGGCTTTCACCCCCATGTATGCCAATTTAGTCATGGCTAAACTTGAAGATGACTTTATTTATAGACATGATTTTTTTAGATCAAAAGTTATTTTATATTTTAGATTTATTGATTATCTTATTTTTTATGTCAAGGAAGCCAGACAGAGGCCTGTGGGTTTGTTAATGAATTACAAGCTAATACTATGGGCTTACGCTTTGATGGTATACAGCTTGGCCCACAAGTAATTTTTTTGGATATAAGCCTAGATGGATTTACAACTAGTCTCCATAGGAAATTTGAACATAGAAATGTATTTTTATATGGGAATAGTTGTCACCCCAAACATATAGTCAAGGTACTGCCCTACAATGAATTCTTATGAATTCATAGCCTATGTAGCCTTGATATGAGCTTTGATTTAGAGATAGCTGAAACAGAAAAAAAAAATTATTAGAAGAGGCTATGATGTCCAGCTCAGCTGGTCAGGGAAGCTAAACAAAAATTATGGACATGAGGTATTCTGCTAACTGTCAGGGAGATTCTCATTATGTTCATGCTAGTAGAAAATATAATATTTGTATGGGTGGAAATAAATCTACAAATACAGTTGTGAACAATGGAAGCAGGAGAAAGTTTTCTTAGTGACAACTCATAATGTTATAACTGAGGAAATAGTTAAAAAAGCACACAGCTTGTGGCCTATGCTCCTAAGAGATACCAATTTGAACTCTATACTACCTGATTTTGTGACTATTGCATATAAAAGAGCTAGGAATGTGTCTGGTATTCTGGTACATAACCAATTTTGTTTACCAGATGTTAATGTCAGTCAGAGCTTAAGCATAAATAAAGGCACTGTTCCATGCGATGGCTGTTCCATCTGTTAATATGTAGTAAGCTCTTTTCCCTCTATTAATGGCATTAAGTTTAAAGCTAGGCATGAATACAGTTGTAACATGGAGGGGTTAGTGTATGTGCTGAGATGTGGCTGTAAGAAGTTTTACATATGGGAAACTTATAGGAGTTTTAGGGTCCGGTTGCAGGAACATATTAGGATCATAAAAAATAAAAAATTAGAGAGTCCCCTTGGGAGTCATTTTTTGATAGCACACAACTCTAACCCTGATTCTCTTAATGATTGTTTCTTGGAAAAATTGCAAGTTGGCATAGGTGAATGTATGTCTTTAAAAAATGATGGGCAGGATTCACGAAGCCTCCGTGTAAGAGTTATAACTCATACACGGAGGCTGCAGTTAAACGGAGTGATGTCAGCATGCTCTGCATATACATGAGAGCATGCTGAATCACACCTAAGGCTAACATGGTCCATGTAAGACAGTAGGGGGCGTGTCCGTAGGCCGAGCCCTGTAAGCGGACACGCCCCCAGAAGAGTAAAAGTGCCCAAAGTAAACACCCACGCCAGAGTCCATGGAAATGTGAATAAACACAACACAACACATGTCCCCACAGACAACGAACATAAAATGTACAAATGAACATCACATAATTTTTTTTTAAATTGTAAAGATGTTTAACCGTGCCCGTAGCGCAGCTACAGTTCGCAGTCAGTGGGAAAGCATATAAGAACTAAATATGCAAAGTAAGCCAAAGAAGCAATAGCGTAGTGGTAGAGATGTTGGCTGAAGAACAGGCATTCATGGTTCGAGCCCCCACAACACCAATTTTTATTTTTAGCAAAATAAGCACGAAACAAGTCCCTGACAAATATGTACACATAAAATCACATTTTATGTAAAATGTAATGAAATAGCCCATTGATATTGAACAAATGTGAGGTAACAAAACAATAAAAAATGCCAGATGTGCCCATAGCTGAGCTACAGTTTAACAGGGTGAGTGCATCTGCCCGTAGGTGAGCAGTGGTTTAACTGGTGCAAAATGAGTGCCCGTAGCTGAGTAGTGGTTTAACACACTAAATCTATGTGCCCCTAACTGAGCTGAGCATAATATGCATGCTGATAGCCAAATGAGGCTTAAAGCAGCATACCCCGTTTGCGCGGAGCTGCGCACCGTGCAAACAAGCTAACCGATGGGCAAAGTAGAGCAGGCCGTATCAAAACTGCCTTTACACAGACACACCCCTCAGCTTGACTAGACAGTCATAAAAAATAAAAATGAGTGGCCAGGTTTGAACCCAGGATACTATACACCATAGTCAAGGTACTGAACCACTAAACCATGAGAGCAGTACCTATAAATGCAATAATAGCTAATATATAGGAATGAATACAAACTGGAGCATGACAATGCAGGTTTACTGAAGTTGATACAATTCCAAAATGGCCAATCACAGATATGTGCGGGAAAAACGGACTATATAAGCCCCATAGGCGGTAATACACAGTATAAACGATTGTAGAACTGAACTGCAGCCAGAATGACAGGAGTAGGAGAGGGTAGTTGCTTTCGAGCACAGAGGTGGGGCGTTGAGGAGTCCAAGTACATTGTCTGGCTCCTAGTCCACAATCATGAGGCCCAACTCATGCAGGGCCAGGTCCTCTGGGGAGCATACAGGGCTGAGGCGTGGGACCGGTAGGCTCATGATCTCACCAGTGCCACAGGGATTCCAAGGACTGGTGAGCAGGTCCGTCACCACCATGCGGACCTGAAGAGACGCAAGCAGGACCAACTGAACCTTTGGATCCAGGAGGCTCGGCAAATGCCCAACGCCCCACTACTGAGTAAGTTACATTTAATTATGTATGTAAGAAATTAAACTAGCTGATATTATGGAGATGTGTATTCCAATATTACTTCATTTATATTACAGCTGCAGGTGTCCGTTCTGCGAACCGCAGAGCCTATGGCGATAGGCTGGTGCGGTTGCGCCACCAGGCAGGTCAGTAATCCACTACCAGTAAATGTAAAGAAATATAAAAGTATGACAGTCAGAAAAAGAGGGCAGTGTAGTCACTAAGGAATAAAATGTGCAAGTAACAGTGTGAAAGTGTTTGCAAGTATTGCTTGATTACAAAAGTGTGTTGCAGCCTGTAAGCCAAACAGAAAAATGAAAAAAATGTCTGACATAAATTCTGAAATAAAAATGCCCCACCTGTAAGAAAATAGTACACAACCTGCAGCAGGCTGAAAAGTATAGCTGCAGAAGATGATGAAATTACATGTGTGAAATATATCCCTGTTGAAATACTGAAACATGACAGAAGTGAGACTGCTGGAAAGGATTGTAATAACTACAGGTAAAACATGTCAATAAAGCCTAGAAGTAAGTACCATCCTGATTAGTAAAATGAAAACAAGTGAGAGAGTGTGAGAAAGTGTCATGAATCCAGCAATACAGTAGTAATAATCCCTGAATAAAGTATACTGCAGTCAGTACAGAATGAAATGCATGTGAGAATCCAAACCAAACAGCGAAATCTGTTCAAAGTGTTGCTACATCTGGAATGTGTATCCCAAAATCTGGATATGTTGCTCTCAGTCTGCAATATGCAGATAGTATGATTGTCTGATATACCAAACATCCACACTTGGCTATAGCTATATAAAGCAAATGTAGCAGGATGATGTAGCTGAACAAAGCTAGATATGAATGTGTATGAAGAACAATAAAATGTATATTGATGTTGCAGTAACAGTCCTATCACCAAGTTGAAGTAGTTATCATATTGGAAACTGTAGTTAGAACAGTAGTGTGTATATATGTGCAGCTATTAGAAATGTACAGCATATGTATTGGTATTCGAAGGTGTTAATATTATTTGCTTCACCCCACCCTATAACCACATATAACCCAATCCAGCAATACAGTAGTAATAACCCCTGAATAAAGTATACTGCAGTCAAGACAGAATGAAATGCATGTGAGAATCAAAACCAAGCAGCGAAATCTGTTCAAAGTGTTGCTGCAACTGGAATGTGTATCCCAAAATCTGGATATGTTGCTCTCAGTCTGCAATATGCAGATAGTATGATTGTCTGATATACCAAACATCCACACTTGTCTACAGCTATATAAAGCAAATGTAGCAGGATGATGTAGCTGAACAAAGCTAGATATGAATGTGTATGAAGAACAACAAAATGTATATTGATGTTGCAGTAACAGTCCTATCACCAAGTTGAAATAGTTATCATATAGGAAACTGTAGTTAGAACAGTAGTGTGTATATATGTGCAGCTATTAGAAATGTACAGCATATGTATTGGTATTTGAAGGTGTTAATATTATTTTCTTCGCCCCACCCTATAACCACATATAACCCATTCCACGTGAAAATGGTATGTGCAATCACAATTAACACCCCTGGACGTTTGTCCTGTTGGGTCATATATATTTGCATGTCCGTTGATGCATCTGCCCTGTTCATACATCCAAACCTGATGGCTTGTTGCCATCAATCAACTCTGCATGTTGTTGGACTGTGTATTGCTGTTCAATTATGCATGTGTTATGCTCGCTGTTCAATGGTGTGAATATCTGGGTGTTTGGTTAATGGGAATACTAATGCATGCTGTTACAACTAATTGTGAATGGTATTATACGTCACTAACCTAAACTGTCATGACATAATGCAAAACATAGGACGACAGGGAAGGCGGGTTCCAGCGGACCCACCTCTCCCACCTCAGCTGGCGGGTGCACCTGGCACTAGTGCCCAGTCTGGACCCTCCTCCGGTGGCCTTGTGTCACCTGTGGGTGGAAGCGCTGCAGGGGATGGGGCTCAACCCCCTCTGCAAGTGTGGCTGGAGGAGAACCACCACTCACCCTCCGTAGCGTCCGGACTGTGGTGCGTAGGGAGATTCGGGATTCTGTTCTCGAGCCCCTACGCCAGCTTGAGGCACGGGTGGCACAACTTACGGGCATGCCTGTTGCCTGGCCTACACAGCCCCCAGCACAGCCCCGCCCTGGGCAGTGAAGGAACAGTGGCAACTGCCTATGGGTGGGGATATCAGTTCCACTGTTGCCATCTGTGGGCTCATGGGCTCTGGATATCCAAACCTCCGTCCCCGTCAATTGTGTAACTCCCCCACACGTGTCATACACCGCCCCTGTATGCGTCTTGTTTGTCTTGTCTGTTTACCTACCCAACCTACCTCTCCAGCTGTACCGACTTCCTTCACCTGACATACCACTCTCACCTGAAAAAAAAAAAGGGCACTCTGTACCCACAAAAAAATTACGCCCCATACATAGCTGACCATTCCGCACACATGTCTGCTGGACATGGAAACTATCAATTACAATTGGCTGTACAACAAGTATTATTGTTGTCCTGACAACTCTCTCAGGGGTGGAAGGTTTCAAATGTCACACCAAATTACATACATATGCACAGCTGTTGCTGACGAAGAAATGGGCAGCTATGGGCCTTACCTACATCCCTCCTGCAAATCCCAAGCTTGTTTCCCTACTGTCTTACTCTGTTTGTGACCCCTTTTTCACCACTTTCCTGTCTCCCCATTTTCATTTCTTTCAAAGAAAATAGCGCGGGTGTGCGCCACAGTAAGCACTGTTAAGCGGTTGTAAGCGGGTGTGCGCGGAGCTAACCGCCAGTGCGCATGCGTGAGCTCCGTGCAAACCAGCGCTAACCCGGTTACAACTGCTTAAAAGTGCCTTAGTCACTTTGATTGACAGGTCCTGTACTCAGTTCAAAAGCAAAATAAAAGCCCACTGTCAGTCTCGAACCCAGGACCTTGGAAACAGTAGTCTGTATGACCTACCACTAAGCCATGACTCTTATGCAAGAACATTGTGCTAAAATAAATATAACATGTAATAGTAGGGATGAATGTAAAGGGAATATAGGATGTGTAGGACCCAAAGCATGTCATTTAGAATTACTGTCAAAACTACTGGACTCCCATAATAGTAGTGTGTGAACAGAAACAGCCATGCTAGTTGGTAGCTTGTAGGTAATAATGTCAGTTAATGTGCATATATAAATGTATGTATATGTACATATATATATATATATATATATAAATATATATCTATATATAGTTGTAGGTGTCATTGTGCATACACACTTACTACAGGGAACAGGAGAGAGGAATGGAGAAATGTGAATCTACAACACAGCCTGAATCATGAGAGAGATACTAACCTTTACACTCACAGAACAGTGTCCACAGCATACCAGCATGGTCCCCGCTCTTACAATCTGAAAGGGCAATGCCTATCTCACATACGCTTTTATAGCACTGTCCTGAAATCACAGTGAGAACTGCAATCAGTACACAACTGGCTGTATGCAATTAGCAAATGCTGGCTTACAATTGGTGCAGAGGCCAAGGTGCACTGATTATGGCCTATAAAATCCTCTATAATCCGGACAATACTCCTGCACTTCAAATATTATCACCCCCTATAACAATCCTAGACCGCTTCGATCCTCTAACAAACTACTAATTCAGACTAGCAAAATGAATAACACAGCCGGTGATTCTCTCTTTGCAAACTCTGTAAGTAGATCCTGGAACTCACTTCCAGCTGATATTACCTTACTTTCCACCTTAGGTCAATTTAACACTAGACTCAAACAACATTTGTCACTTAACTGGCTATGTCAATGTATCAAGCCTGGCTAACTCAAATGTGTAAAATCTGTTAACCAGTTTACTGTGTAATTTAATTTAATCGTGACTTGAGCTCAGGACTAACTTTAACCTGTGGAACATGTTTAACTTGCTTACTTATGTAATCTCTGTAAATAATCTGTTTATAATATGTAATGCTGGTATTATGTAATGCTGTATCTGCTTACGCTTGGAGCTTTTCTCCCCGGGCCTCCGCTGAAAATGGACATGCATCCATTCGGACTATCCCGGTCAACAAATGTAAGATAAATAAATAAATAAATAAAAAATATTACAGTGACTACAATACAAGTCAGACATTGACACGCACTGACAGCATGCTGAACACACTGGGGCATACGTGGGGACTCAGAATAGCATCCTGCCTGAGCATCACACACCTCCGCAGCTGGCACACAGGCATATGTTCCGTCGGAACAGAGCACATGCCACACATGGCACACACATCCTGTGTGCCACACACTCACAGCCTGTAGGGCTACACAACACACCTGCTACAGACGTGTCAGGTACCTGTCTTGGGTGCTGCACTGGGGTCCCGCTCAACAGGCTGTATCTGGTGAAGGTCACAGTGATATGCCTCAGGGGCACTATGGTCCACCACAGAACACATGCATACAGGTCAGTCAGAGGCATGGACACATATGACTCACTCATTGGCCATGCCAGTATGGCTGACCTGAGACATACCTCCCTGGACTACATGATAGGGAACATAGAATGGATCTCTCAGCATGTGGCATAGGCCAGTATGAGCCTGATTTTGGTTGCCAACATACCCTCACCAGGTATGCTACCACTATATGTGGGAAGGGTGTTGTATGTCTACATTATGCTCAGTCTCCAATGTCATTCATAGGGTATCCGCTGGCTGTCAACGTGTGCTTACATGCAAGGGAAGCCACAATGATGTGCAAGGGTCATCTTGCACGTGACACCCATGGCCCGATGTATATTGGCAAAGCTCCTTGATACACACATTCTGCCTTATGCTGCAGGACACGGTTTACATAGCCACCTCCGCGGGTATCACACAGGTTAGGACACTAACAGAGCTGCTACACAACAACAGCAGTGTACACTGCAAGATGCATGCACCGGACACTGTCCTCAGCACGGTGAACTGCAAAGTCTGTGCAGAACCAGAGTCCTGCTTCCTGGCTCACAGGTGTTACCCAACACTGACAGGTTATGCCCCATACCATGCCTGTCGTCCCCTACACATGTAACACACATGGACAGGGGGGTGGTATCCCAAGGCACCACAGATACACACACCTCCAGGTTGTTGGCACAGCACAAAGCATCAGGGCCTAATCATGTGCAGCTAACAGTGTGTTGGACTGCCATCTGGTTCATAGCCTGGCACACACAACCCTCCCATACACAGGAAGACCACCTATCCTCCATAACAACACTGGCAATATGACAGTCTCAAGAACTGTCTTTATATGGCTGGACTGCATCAAGCCAACCATTGTGCGTGAGCATCACTGTAGCTACAACACACTAGTTGAAGGGTTCACAGCATGTGGTCACTGAATTGCAGTGGAATGACATGGTACGACTACCACAACAGGTGGGAACATGCAGCACCTGTACATCGACTACAAGTACACTATATGGCCCAGACCAGATGTGTATCCCCTGCTGTAGGTATTTTACTATATACACCCACACTGTATAGACACATACCGCGTGCGGCCCCTGCACAGTAAGATGCAGTCATATTGGTATACATTGCAAATACCATTTATCCACTCGAGGCATGTGTCAGACATGGCAACTACTGCAGGTCACAGGTATTTATGTGTATGTGTCACACACATACATCATGTGTGCAATGCCATTGCTGGTTTAGGTAATGGCATGCATTGTTATGTACAAAGAGCCACACAAGGTCATAATGTGTGACACAACCACACGTGGCAGTTGTGGGTTACCAAAACATACCTATCTGTACTCTGACAATGGTAATAGACACAGTAGCAGAGCGCACTATTGGCATTACTAGCCAACTAGCCCTGTTTGGCTGTGCTGATAGTGTGGTGACATCCCCTGTGTTTACTGGGGGAATATGCAGCATCTGGTGTATTGTAGTATTTGCCAAAAGGATCTGTTCTCTCACACTTGCAATTACACACATCCTACTACCCCCCCCCCCACACCCACACACACACACACACACACTTGCAGGATTCATACCCCTACCTAACTATGTCACGACACGTGAGAGAGACGCATTAGCGACGCACACTATTCGGATTACTAGGAGGTTCCTCTTCTCCAGCTGTACTTATAGGGTGCTGACATCATCAGTGTTTGGAAAGGGTAATGTGCATCATGTAGTGTGATCTCCTGATTGTCAAAAAGCACATGTTTTTCATACAGCATTGCACACACACAAACTCCCCACATCCAAACACACACACACTTGTCATTTGCAGGTTTCAAACTCCTACCTAACTATATTATGACACTCGGGAGAGACGCATTAGCAGAGTGCGCTATTCGAATTACTGGTAGGCTTCTCTTCTCCTGCTGTACTTATAGGGTGCTGACATCATCTGTGTTTAGAAAGGGGAATGTGCATCCTGTAGTGTGTTCTCCCAGTTGCCAATAGGGACATTTCCCTCACACAAAATTGCACACACACTAACCCCCCTCATCCAAACACACACACTTGCCATTTGCAGGCTTCAAACCACTACCTAACTAGGTTATGACACTCGAGTCGGACGCATTAGCAGAGCGCGCTATTTGCATTATTGGGAGGCTTACCTTCTCCTGCTGTACTTATAGGGTGCTGACATCATCTGTGTTTAGAAAGGGGAATGTGCATCCTGTAGTGTGTCCTCCCAGTTGCCAAAAGGGATATTTCTCTCACACAGAATTGCACACACACTAACCCCTCTCATCCAAACACACACACTTGCCATTTACAGGATTCAAACCACTACCTAATTATGTTATGACACTCGAGTCGGACACATTAGCAGAGCATGCTATTCGCATTACTGGGAGGTTTCTCTTCTCCTGCTGTACTTATAGGGTGCTGACATCATCTGTGTTTAGAAAGGGGAATGTGCATCCTGTAGTGTGTTATCCCAGTTGCCAAAAGGGACATTTCCCTCACACAGAATTGCACACACACTAATCCCCCTCATCCAAACACACACACTTGCCGTTTGCAGTATTCAAACCACTACCTAACTATGTTATGACACTCGAGTCGGACGCATTAGCGGAGCATGCTATTCGCATTACTGGGAGGATTCCCTTCTCCTGCTGCACTTATAGGGTGCTGACATCATCAGTGTTTAGAAAGGGGAATGTGCATCCTGTCGTGTGTTCTCCTAGTTGCCAAAAGGGATATTTCCTTCATTCAGACTTGCACACACACTAGCTCCCTCCACACACACTGAGCATTTGCAGGATTCAAACCCCTACCTAACTATGTTCTGACACTCGAGACGAACTCATTAGCAGAGTACGCTATTCGCATTACTTGTAGGCTTTTTTTCTCCTGCTGTACTTATAGGGTGCTGACATCATCTGTGTTTAGAAAGGGGAATGTGCATCCTGTAGTGTGTTCTCCCAGTTGCCAATAGGGACATTTCCCTCACACCAAATTGCACACACACTAACCCCCCTCATCCAAACACACACACTTGCCATTTGCAGGCTTCAAACCACTACCTAACTAGGTTATGACACTCGAGTCGGACGGATTAGCAGAGCGCGCTATTTGCATTACTGGGAGGCTTCCCTTCTCCTGCTGTACTTATAGGGTGCTGACATCATCTGTGTTTAGAAAGGGGAATGTGCATCCTGTAGTGTGTTTTCCCAGTTGCCAAAAGGGACATTTCTCTCTCACAGCCTTTCACACACACAAACCCCCCTCACTCACCCACCCACACACACACAGACACACACTGAGCATTTGCAGAATTCAAACCCCTACCTAACTATATTATGACACTTGAGGGAGACGCATTAGCAGAGCGCACTATCCGAATTACTGGGTATCTGTTCTGCACCTGCAGTATTTATAGGGTGCTGACATCTTTATTTCTACAGAAGTATGTACATGTAGTACTACCTGTCAGGTGGGGGATAGCATATATATGCATTTGCAGCCACCTACGTCAGGGTCAGATATGCACATCGCACTGGCAGGTTATGTTCTATACCATGCTTTGTGACCACAGGACCTGTAACACACAATACAACCAGTCCAGAACACCACACCCACATCCAGCACACACAGTTAGCTTCCCTGGGAACAGTGCCGGGATATGCAGGTGTTCACATACACCATTCCAGTTGTTAACATCAGGTACAGGCATAATGTGTGTGAGAACTACTCAGGCCTCTACCACTTTACCCTACAGCCACTACAATTTGTGGGTCCATGTGCTATGGCAGAACCACACACCACAGCCACATGTGGGAATACATATTGCACCTGTCCATCTGCAACGTGGGTACTCACTGTTCCACACCAGAGGTAGACCACCATTGTTGATATCTGACCATACCCACCTTTCCCTGGACATCCATATCCCATCTCCACCCCCAGGCAAGGTTGTCACTGCACACAAACTGTATTTAGCACAAGCAGACTCTACACTTGTGAAGACTGGGGTGGGCAACTTCAGAGGACCCATGCTGGGGGACTATACTGGCCACTCAGCATAATCCTTGACAAATGCATTCTATGAGCATGTGTACGGTTTGCATTGATCATGCTATCCCACATATACCCATGACTGCTCCACAAAAAGACACCTGTCAGCTGTACACCAGCCATATATGCGCCGTACAACAGACAGAGTGACCTAATACATTGCAGAGCTGTAGCCCACAGAGGGAGGACATCTGTGAACAGTTCCGGCACGGCACTTCATTCACACATAATCATTACAACACAGTGTTGACAGTGGAATCGTCCAGATAATGCAGATAGGGCTCCCCTCAGTCTGTTATTGACGGACACCTACTGTCAGAGATCCTCAGCAACCCTCTCCCAGCACACACCGACAACATGGCTGTGGCTTAGCACATTCAATCCCTGGGACCTCCACGGTGCCCCTGCTTGACAGAGGCACAGCTCACTAGCCTCACATGTTGCCTTCTGTGACCTACTTTACAGTGGCACAGTAGCCTACTGTCCTGGGGATGCAGATGCCAAGCACACTCTGGCTGAGCTGTCATTCCCTAGGGCAACAAGCCTAGTATTGACCTCTACACCCATATGTTCAGTTGTCGGATGCACAATATTTGTGCTGTTCTACTGTTTGCAGGTCTTTATTGCCATAGCATTCCCTGTTCCTATGACCAACTTGTGTATCTGTGGAAGATGTTTGCATATGACGGCGATCTACTATATCACTTATGTCTCTGTAGTCATTTACTGTGTGCACTGGGCAGATTGCTGTGTTGTGGTTGGTTCCTAGACTGACACATACAAATACCAGATATGTGTGGCCAACTGCTAAACGGAGATATGGCCTAAGTGTGTGAGCATGCCCAGTTCAGCCTTTCCATGGCATGTTGTCTGACATATGCCTCATTTATCAAAGTGTGCGAGCATGCCCAGTGTGAGCTTTCCATATGTTGCACTCTGAAGTCCACCACATATTTGGGTGTGTGTGAACTTCAACAATATCTCACGTTTATGGTTGTGGGTTGGGTGTCATGTTGTGTACTAACTGGCCAACTGCTTCGTGTCTGCCACAACAGTGATTATACTGTGCCTGCAGGGATTGCATGGGATACTTTGCAGACAGTTCTCAACATACTTTCATAATGACCTAACACTGTAGTACCGTATAGTGTACTGGTTCAGTACTTTCACTGTGGTGGACAGTATCCTGGGCTTTAGTCCTATGACTGCTTGACATCTTCATAGTGAGCACAACAGACTGTGTAGAGGCCAGTTGTGCACATATGACCATGTTGCATTATGTTCAGATATGGACTACCTACACCAGGGTCGTCCAACATTGCTAGTGTATTCAACAACATGGGTGGACATTGGCAAACACTAGCAATGTTCCCTAGGCCATTTCTGATGCTAGTCACAGGGTGTGTTTGTCCTTCGACACACATTGTAACTGGAGTTTGCCATGACATATGTCATGGTTAATATACTGTGCCTCCGTCTACCTCTGACATAACAGTGATACCCAGGGTTAGCCTACCATCTCCCATCCACTCATCAGGATTCCTCTTGAGGGGTGTCGATATGTGACTCTCTGGCTGACCTGTACCAGGAGTTTACTGAAGAGTGGGGGTGCCTTCTGTGTTATGGATCATTCTGTACAGCTTGTCCTATGTATGTCAGTGCTGGGGTTCAGGTCTCTCATGTGCATAGCTCACTGCCATTCAGATTGTACAAGGTGCAACATGTTCATTCATTCCAGGTTGGACATGGCTTCATACATCAGGCACAGCTTGCCTGTAGCTGGGCAGTATGGCGGTGTGTGGGGCTGCAGTTTGTTTACTCAGGCAACACATGGCATCTGTTCATGCTCTTTGCTACTCCTGGTGGGGTACTGTTGTGGACTTTACAGTTGATGGAGGTGTCTACTGCGGTATAACCCACAGGGGCTATTGTAGTCACTTGTGACGCTGATGGAGGATGACTGCAGAGCCACAGTGAGTTCCCCTTATCTACATCTGCCAACCTTCATGTTTGGGTGGGTATATAGTATATGTTTCTGCGAACACTACAGCCACATGTTTATCCAGTGTAGGATATCTATCACCTTTTGTACCCAGGTCTCACATTACATGTTAGGTACGTCATGGGTTAACACCTGTGAGGTAATTTGTGGGCACTTACTGTATATCCACGGTGGTTGTCTATACACAGCTCTGCAATTAGCTTGCTGACATGGCTATGGCTACAGTTGTCTGTTTGTAGGTGGCCCTTTTGTGGGTTGCTTGTGTCAGCTGGGGGTCGGATATGGTGGGCTGTTTGTACTCCTCTGCATACATGTTCAGTCACAGTCCTTCCATGTTGGCCTATACCTATGGGACATATATACTGAACGGGGTGGGGGGGGCCAAGACCAGGCCTTGTGGGATGCCACTCATATCTGCTTTGTAGTCTGACATGGATGCGGCATGTCTGACCATGTCAGTTCTGTCCTTGGTCTGGTTTGCAACCCCTCTACTGACATAGGGGTATATATTTAAGCTGGTGAACATATCCATACTGAACTCGTACGGTATTGTCTAGAAGCATGTGCACGGTCCAGCTACGCTGTGTGGACCACATTGCCCTCATCAATGACCTTAATGACTGCTTCAAATGGGTCAGACATGTTTAGGGGCAGGATCTGCAGTTACGACAGCCACACTGTGTAGGGTCCAGTATCAGTAGGTCCACAATAGCCTTCTGTCTGCGGTACATACTGATCCTTTCCATAGCTGTGCAGAACAAGCTTGTCAGGATCCTGGGGTGGTAGTTTGGAGTATCCATTCAGGCAACACCTTTGTTGTGATGGACCACTGTTGTTGTACACTGCTCTTTGGGTACATATCCTGTGGTAAGGCTGACATTGGGCAGTAGTGTGATTTGGCATTCCATTATTCTTGGAGACCATGTTGGCCTCAGCACAGGACACCATCACATACCTTTGCTGCTGTGTGTTCTGCTTTGCAGATGATGGCTGTTACCTCAGCATCTGCAATGTCAGGGGACCATCAGTCTGCTGGGATAGGTATTTTGCACTCTGTGGGGGGGTGTTTGCACTGCACCTGACAGGTTGTATGTTAGCAATATGTGTGTGTTTGGTATGTTGTTTGTAATATCTGTGTGATTTGGAGCATATCTGTGGATGCCCAACATGGTTCCTCCCATCAGTTGGGTAAGCCTTGTGATTATCCTTAGTGTCCTGTACGTTTTGTATCTTCATAGGTTCATGGGTTCATACTAGGCTATACACCCTAGGCCATTAGTAAGCCTAGCCAGAGTGCGTGTGTCTTTCGCCACCCCTTGCTATGTTCTATTATGGCCATTTATGAATTTCTTCACTGTGCCTCTGTCTGGTCGTGACACAGTGAGGACCCCAGTATACATGTACGATCATCCATCCACTTGGCAATATTCCTGTTGTGGGGTGTCAGTGAGGGGCTCTGCCTAACATGGATTGGGATCCTGTTTCTGGGTGTGGGGAGCCTCTGGGTTATGTATCTGTCCCTCCAGCACATCTTATTTCATTATGTGTTGAGGCTGACATCTGTCACTCTCACAGCTCCAATGGCTTTGATTTCCTGTGGTGGAGCATGTCCATTACTCCTGTGTTGGACATGGCCTTGTACAACAGACATACAATGCCTCTGTGTAGGCAGTCTGTGACTGCATTCAGCTGGGGTGTCTACAGCCAGGCAGCATATGACATATATTTCACACCCTTTATCCTGTTGGTGGGGTAACTATGAGGTCTTCCGAACCACTGCAGGTGTCACGTACGGTACATCCCATATGAGTCATTGTACTAGATTATGGGTCTGATTAGGAAACAGTACAGCGGCACAGTGACCTCTGTTGATGTAGATGTGAATCCTTTCATGATACGGTGTCCAATATCGACAATCTTCCTAGCCACATTTGCATTGTGAGTGTCACATGACAGATTACTGTCGACCTGTGTCCCTAGGTCCCTGATTACTCCTTGCATACATAATGGTTTGCCACCTATGTGGTAAATTGTGTGTACCTTGTCTGGTATTTGGTGGGACATTCATACTGTCCAGTGTCTTCAGGATGTCTGGGTGGAGTTCTTGTGTGTGAGAGTGTGGTCTGTCGCATGCTACAGACTGTACAGCAGTTTTGACTACAGTTAGGTGCACATGGGTGGTCTCCGCTGCTTTGTGCATTGTCAGTTACCTGGTCATATGGGTGTCTGTGCTGCATATGGATACTCCCCCTCCTTTGATGTTTTGGTGCAGGTGTTGGGGCCATAACACATGATATGTTGTATAACCTAGTAGTGCTGGTGTGCTATCACTAGGCTTGTAGCAGGCTTCTGTCACTGCACAGACATCGATGTTCTCCATAATGGGAAGTGCCTCAGGGGCATGCATATTGCAGTTTACACATCTGGCATTGGTCAGCATTACCCTTATGTTTCCTACCACTTATGTTTTCTAGGGTGGTGGGTAGTCTTTTTGGCCTTGCCTACATACGGCTCTATGGAGGCGGCAAAGGCCTTATCCAGTATCCGGGTAACAGGTGCAAGCCATCCCTGGAACAGCAGCATGGCTTGTCATGCTTGACATCTCAAGCAGACAGACATTAGACCCTCTTGGACTGACAGCTGTAACTGTGCCAGCTGTTAAACATGAGCATTCTGTGTTTGTACTGTGGCATCATTCTTGGTGAGGGTTGGATGCTGCACACAGCCAGTGTCATACCGGCCTGGGGTACATACTCAGAGGGACCATCCATGTCTCTTTTCATGTTGACCAGGGAGGTACATCTCAGGTAATTCACACCAGCATGGACATTGAGTGCATCATATTTCTGCTTGCTTTGGGGTGACCTCCGTACTTGTGTTATGTGGCATTTTGTGGCAGCCTACAGGCAGCTTACTCTACCCTTTCCCTTGTTCAGTCTGGTGAGTGGGACAGCAGTGTGTCTGCCTATACAGACACCTATTACAACTGTATCAGGCAAGTTGTTTCTCCTTCTGGCCTGTGACTGTTTGGCACACCAGCTTTGCATACTATTCATTGCATGTGCTATGTTTGAAGGTTGTGGTTGCTTGTGATCTGCTTTGGAGGCTTCTGTTGGTGTGGTGTGTTTGTAATTAAGGCCTCCTGGAATATTTGTCTGTGTTTATGTGTTTGGTTTACAGTTGTGGTAGGTCTATGTGGGACTGGGTTTGTGGTGTATGTGGTTACCTTCTCCTCCTGACTAGTTTTGACAGTACTGAGTTGGTGGAGCTCATCCTCTGGTTTGGATACATGGTTGCATCTATCACATATATTTGTATTTATTGGGGGGTGTTGTGGTTGTCCGTGTACTTGGGACTGGTGTCACATTGCCTCTGGATTCACAGGTTCTACTTGTTGTGACTGGACTTAGTGGATTGTATGTGTGGACATATGTTATTGCCATACTACTGGTCAGTGATTACTTCCCTTTTTATGTTTGCTCTATCATGTGGATGCTTCCTCATTCTCTTGCATGGTTTGGTAATGGCTGGAGTACAGCATGCCAGATGCCTGCGTGTATGGCATTGTGTGTTGTTGTTATTTGTGATTGCATACTCCAAGCATTCCGGACTGTGTTCATGAAATGCCTGTATAACATGTTCTGTGGTGTGTCTCATATTCTGCACTTGCACAGGGCCTTTCGTGGATTCAACATCAGTTTGGAGGGCTGCAACCTATGCTTTACACATGTTTTTCACTGTGGTATTCTGGCCAGGGACTGGGGTCAGAATGTGTATATCCAGTGTGATTACTCTATGGTCTGGTCTTACCGGTGAGGGGTACACTTCTCATCTTGCCATCCAGTACACATGTTGCTGATTATCACATCCAGTATGCTTACCCCTCTTGTGGGAGTGGTACATTGTTCCTGGGCATTTTGGTTTATGGATTCTGGGAAATTTTCTCCTACTGTGTTGGTGCTAGTATAATGCTCCCTGTGTATGTCTGGGTATTTTCAGTCAAGCAATATAATGTGGTTAGGGGGGCTTGATATATTCATGTATTCCGACATAGGCCAGGTGCAGTTCCTGGTATTAGGACAGTAGTCTGCAGCAGGCTATATACTGGGAGGCGGTTTTAGTCATTGGTATTTGACCATGGCTAATCCATGCTGCTTCTTGTTGTGGTACCAACATGGGGGTGTGGTTATCCTTGACATTCCTTGCTAGTCACCCTCCTTTTGTAGCTGGTTCCATGATTTGCGGCTGTACAGCACAGTATGAGGTGTGACCTGGTAGTGTTACGGTGCTGATGTGAGCCTTGACCCAGTTCTCTATTACAGGACTGGTATCTACATTCTCCATACTGTGTGCGTTTACACTGCACACATCTTGCTGTTTAGACATCTGTCATTGGGTAGCATTACATCTAGGTTCCTATCCCTTGTGGAACCTATGAAGGTGGGTTTGTGTTTTGAGACTTACCTATTCAGGGCATGCTGTGGGTACTGACAGCCTTAGCCAGTATCCATGGGGCATGGCATGATAGGTGCATGCCACCCCTAGCAGGTGGTGCATCATGTCATGCTCCGCATGTCTTCCCAGCCTGAAACACATTGGCTCCCCTTTGACTAACTGCATTACTTCAGCCAGTTATTGCACTTGATCATCCCATCGTCATTTTGTGGCTTCATGCTTGGTGAGGGTGGATGTTAGTCAGGGTGCTCATGTGTGCATATAGTACATGGTGTTACATTACTTAACACATGGCATTCATGCCTCAGGTGGTGCTGCAGGGCTGCCTCTGTTGGATGCGCATATTACACTTCCCTGTACATGTTTGTGAGCAGGTCATGTCATTTTAGGCATCCATGTTATTATTTGAGTGAGTCAGAGGGGGTATCATTCCCAGGGTTCCTACTGAGCCAGTGTATGTGTTATGCGTTGCCTCTTTGCCAAGGCCAGGGCATACTGGGCACGCCTCCTTCTGCCTACTGGGGCAGGCTCAGGTTGTTCCTCCTCCAAGTCACACTCTGCCTGTGATGGCCTTGGCAATGGTGGGGGGCTGTTTGGCCCAGCCCTATGCTAGTCCTGCTGCAGCTGTTTTCACAAGATCATATTATGTAGCATAGCACATACCATGACAATTTGGGTACATGTAGTTGGTGTGTACTGCAAGGCTCCACCAGATGTGTCCAGACACCGGAATCGTGACTTGAGCAGCCCAAACACACGCTCTATTACATTACGTGTTTGTGCGTGTGCCTCATTATGGCGTTCCTGTTCAGGTGTGTGTGCGTTTCTAATGGGTGTTATCAGCCACGGCTCCAGTGCATAACCTGCATCCCCCACTAGGTGTCCGTGTGGGATGTCCCCATTGGCAAATGTCTGGTACAGCTGCGTCAAATGCCAGATGTGGGAATCGTGGTAACTCCCAGGGCAGCCAGCACACACATTCATTATTATGCCCTGGGCATCACACACGACCTGGCAGTTGATGGAGGGGAAGCCCTTGCGGTTAATGTAGGCCCTACCCCACTCACCGGCTGGTGCTTTGATGCGTATGTGCGTGCAGTCTATTGCACCCACTACCTCAGGGTATTCCACTATTTGCTGGAAGAGACGCATATTGCTGGCCAATACCTCACGGGCATTGGGGAAATATACATGATCACCGACATGTGCTGACATGGCATCCAGGAACTGGTGCAGTACCCTGGAGGCTGATGCCTGTGATATCCCCATCATATCGCCAGTTGGTCTCTGGAAGGTACCTGTTGCTAGTATTCTTAGGCCAACACATACCTTGGTTTCCACTGGGATGGGTTCCCCTCTGTTGGTTCTGTGTGTGAGGCATGGCCTGCACAGCTCAACTATTTGCTGCAGGAGCTCTCTGTCCACTCTATAGTGCTCTACTCTCTCCAGCTCATGTAACCCATGGTAGGTGACCCTGGGCCTGTACACTCTTCTCCGTCTCCTCACTGTGGGTTGTCTGGCACCATCTGCATTGTCACCACCCTCAGCAAGTCGCCTATGTCTCATTATGACAGCTATGGCAGCCCCTAACATTTCTGCTCTGAGTTAAGCTTTTTCAGTTTTCACTTCTATTAGCTTACTCCTGTCTTGCAGTGTCTCTTAAGAGAAACATCCTGCACTACTCTTTGCAGAGTTTTAAGTGCTGGGCTGGGCTACTATTCTGCCTGTGTAATTGCCTGCTTCTAATTGTTTTCACCTGCTAGCTTCAGCAGTTATCCCTGCTAGCTTCCTATTAATTCTGTTGCTTCCTTTTTCCTCTCTGTTTCCTCAGGGGGGAGTAACGTGCATACCATCAGAAACACGCTCACAGTGGCTTACACGCGTGCACACATGCTTACACGGTTCAGAATCTACTTATTTGGGTTAAAACGCGCGTACACCCGCGCAAACACTGTTACACATCTGCCAACAGCCTCCAACATACTCAGCCTACCCTACACGCACGCACACCAGCGCAAACAGTGTTAAACATCTCCCAACATGCTCCCACATGCTCAGTCTGCCTTACATGCGCGCACACTGCCCTACTCACGCTTCATGGCGTGCACACGTGCGCATGCACGCCCAGCAAGAAACTTTGGTGTAAGTAACATTGTACACCTTCCATTTCTTGACTTTCCATGACTTATCTAGTGGCACACCTCTTTCCATGATCTGTGTCTGTCATCTGTCATGTTACACTGACCTCCAATGAACTGCATTTCTTTCTACCATTCCCCCTGTGATGTCACCTATCTCCTACTCTATTCCTCCCCTTATGTATCTCTTACACTACTCAGACTGTGCTCATTTGCTATGTGACTGTGAGATTCAGTATCCTAACCCTCATTTACATGAGATTGCCTACTAATGCTTAGTTACATGTCTTAGACTCAGCTTCCAGCTTAGCAACCACTACAGGGTAGCCATGTTGTTTTTGGTCTGCTGGTCACTGCATTGTTATTCCATGTATTGCATGAAACCACATTTGTGGGTTTATAACCTTCTTTTATGGTTTTATACAGCGCAGCCCGTTTGCGTGGGG
Organism: Protopterus annectens; assembly: GCF_019279795.1. Classification (NCBI taxonomy): domain Eukaryota; kingdom Metazoa; phylum Chordata; order Ceratodontiformes; family Protopteridae; genus Protopterus; species Protopterus annectens. The sequence continues at coordinate 686,032,729 of NC_056731.1, forward strand.
CTGCGCTGGGTTTAAATATTTTAATATTTTGGCATCGGGTTATCTTGCCAATGGCCACATATTTGGCCATTGGCATGCTGCCTGAGTCATATGCACCCTTTTTGGAGCTGACATGGCTCCGTTGTGGAATTGCAGAAACGTGCTCAGTTGTCAACTGAGTACATGTCTGCAACTAAAACGTCTCTTACACGGACTGGTTTCTGCTTCGTGGATCGCTAATATACCTCATTTGCATACCTTTCGGCTGCAAGTGAGGTATTTAGCATGTCCACGCCCAGTCCGTGTAAGAGACGTTTTAGCTGGTCTCTTACATGGAGTTTAGGGCTGTTCCTGGATCACGAGGCTTGCATGGAGTGTTGCACGTCTCTTACACTCCGTGCAAGCCTTCGTGAATCCTGACCAAACTCTTAAAAAAAGAAACCCTGCTGATTTTAAAGTATGGTACTTTGGAGCCTCAGGGACTCAACAAAGAATGTAATTGGAAGTATGTGATTTGAATTGCATGCTTAATTGATTAATTGTTTTGTGCAATATGCTGTATATAAGTAAACAGTATTTAGTAGTATTTTTACTCTTGGAAGGCTGTGTACGCCGAGGAGCTAAGTGTTTCATTAAATTTGCTTACTTCTTGGATCGGTGGTCTTGGTGATATTTTATCATTTTTTTTGTTTTGTTTTTTTAAGTTGTATTTGATAAAATATATTCTTCATCTTTTTTTTAAATACTTTGCTAACCTACAAAACATCTTATATTTAACCTTGAATTTGATCACATTGCATCCAAGTATCACAAAAAACAAGTAATGTAAGAGTTTCTTTATATAGTTTCAATAAAGTACCTTTCTATTCTAAAGAATTCTTGACCTGACCATTTAGTAATTTAATTCCATAAGCTTTAGTTATCTTAACACTATCAAATGCTACTTCAAAATATAATGCCTAAAGATCTGATATTTCAACATGTAAAAGCTGTGAAGGAAGAAATTAAACAAGAATGTTCAGAGAAGGAAAAATAATATTGGTATATAAACTCCCACTACAATAAGTTGGTTCAATATACGGACCTAAAAGAAAATTTAGGGACTCTAAAATAGAGTGTAACAATTTGGCATCTGATTTTTATTTAGCTGTTCTCATGTGACAACTAAGATAATAGGACAATTAACTAAAGTCCATGAAAATATGAAATAAGACTTCTCTACTTTTAACATTCATAGGGGCATACATTAGAATAAGTCTAAAGACCCTACTCCATGCATTAATGTCATAAATAAGCAAATATCCTGGAATCCCAACCAGAACATCTAATACAGTATTGTAAAATTTATGTAAAATTACTATTATGGAATATAAGTGTTTTCCAAAACTCTGTATAGAGGCAGTACCCCATAAACATCATTTTTTTCTTCTTTTGAGAATCAGTTAAGAATTTAGCAAAGAAAATAAACCTGTGGAAATCTTACTACAGAAATCCAAACTAACAAATCTTCTTTTTTCATTATTTAAACTATTAACATTAAGACTACTGCTATACTACCCCTTCCCTTTCCTGATATGTGTTTTAGCCCCTTGTCTTAATTTTCTTTTATGGACTGTAGTTCCAGTGGTACTAGATTCCTTGTCATTATGTTTACCCTTATTTATATGAGGAACACTGTCACTAACATCACTGTCCTTGTCTTCTTCATCTTCTAGAGAAATATCATCATTAATCAGCACTTAATTAGTATCACTGATACAATTATCACCTACACCAGAAGGTGCAAGGAAAATCTTAGATGAATCAACAATAATATTCTGATTATATTGTTCAGCAGGCACAGTATTAGAAACATCATTATTTGTATCAGGAGAATCGTAATCAGGACATTTAATAGGAACAGTAGGCAAATTAGGTTCTATAAATATATTACAATCAAAGCAGAAATGCCCACATATTACATTTCCAACATGCAGGAACACAATTAACTTTAGAATGGCCTCATTCCAGAAATATTTCACAAAACTTTTTATCACAGTTTTGTATATGGAGGGATAAAGATACACACACACACATTCACACACACACACACACACACACACACACACACACACACACACACACACACACACACACACACACACACACACACACACACACACACGCAAGTTTTGAGCTGTCCTTTCAAATAAACATATTCCCGGTACCCATTAATCAAAATTACACTCTGAAAATGCTTAGGCTTCTCATTAAAATTAGACAAAGGAGCTCAAAATGCTGAAGCCCCATTCCATAACCCTCTTCTATCACAAACACTGTTACAACATGAGGAAAAAAACAGTTTCACATATTTTTCCAGTGTATCAGTAGTTCAAAACTAAATTGTAAAATATTTTTTTTAGTTCCTAGTCAAAGCAGAAGCTGAGCCTAAAGTTGACATAGGACTTTTAACTTGACTTGTTACAAAAAAAAGATCATCAGTCTCAAAATTTTCAAAGGTGATATCACAATAAGTTTCTTTACCAACATGTATGAAAGCACTAATATCCGTTATTCCAAATCTTAAAGAAATTACAACATAATCACAAACGTCATAGGGAAATACAACATAATCCCAAATGTCATATCTGTTAATTGGCTCTTCAAGTTTCAAGGCAGTTCTTACTACTGATAAAGAAGATTGTTTTGGAAAACGAATGCATTTCATAGGGGCATCTTTCTTCGCAGCATCAGTATAAAAGATGGTAGATTGTGCAGGAGACAGCATACTCACTGTAACAGGCAACAAAGCTGTGTCCAGACAAAAACAGGAGCAGGTCCAACTGATGGTTTATTTTTTGTTTTAATTCTAAAGTAATTTCCTGTGTAGAAGTCATTATTCATAATTTGGAGCAAAGCTGCTTTGGACACGATATCTGTCTCTTCAGTGACAATCAAAGCTGCTTTGGACACAATAGCTGTCTCTTCAGTGTCAATCATTTCCATTAGAACGGCAGTCATTAATCCAGTAGAAGGTAATACAGTAAATCAAAACATCTTTAGTATAATCAAACACACAGTAGTTTCAGTAGTGGTCTGCATACTGCAACTGATTGCAGTAGTTCTGCCTACAAAAACAGTAGGGAAAGATCCCCAGTGCGCTAACCAAACTTCACCTACTCAATATGACTATCATTTCATGTCTCCCCAGTAAAGAAACTGCTGGCTTAGTAGGACTAACCCAGTCAACAAAAGGTAAGTAAAATAAACATGCATCTACTGTGTGTGTGTGTGTGTGTGTGTGTGTGTGTGTGTGTGTGTGTGTGTGTGTGTGTGTGTGTGTGTGTGTGTGTGTGTGTGTGTATGTGTCTTTGTGTGTGTGTGTGTGTGTGTGTGTGTGTGTGTGTGTGTGTGTGTGTGTGTGTGTGTGTGTGTGTGTGTGTGTGTGCGTTTATGCAAGGCACCTTTGAGATGGTCAGTTGCACTGCTTGGTTTCTTTTTCTTCCAAACATTGTTTGAATAGTGTCAGTGCTCATACTTATCTGATTACTCCATATAAGAGCAATATTATACTCTCAAACTGCGTTAATTTATTTGCATTATGAGACTGAAGCCTCCAACAGAACAGCAACACACTTTTTATGTTCAGTTGTAGTAATGTTTCTTTCTTTCTTTCTCTCTGGTACAATGACCATAGAGTAAGAGTAAAGTATGGTGGGATGAGACAATCCACCCACAAGTGGTGCATGGGGATTTGACCACTGCCAAAATATTTTTATATGTCTTTTATTTGTTTTAGTGGTAAAACAACAACTGTAGACCTAAAATAAAATAAAAAAGAAAAGTAAAAATAATCTCTTTATGCTAAACGGAAAAGGGTGTACTGTTAATGACAATTTTTAACTCTGGTATCTGCACATATATTAAAGTTTTTATTCAGTGTGTTTTTTTGCTTGCCAATACAAAACGTCCAGAAAATGGGACCGCAGAAGTATGGCAGTAAGGGAGTTTCTTCTCATCCAATCCAAAGCACATTTTACTATCCAATCACATTCCCTGTCCCATCAATCAGTCATGCCTGGTCCACTGTCCCCTTTTCAATAGGATTTAAACGTCTGTATTATCTGACAAAGTCTTTTCACAACAAAATCACTCATAAAGAAGTAAACAGGACAATTTAAACCTACAGAAGGATCTCTGTGAATATTTATTTATTTTATCTTTACTAATAGTGGTCAAGTATACCTTAGTATTTAAGTTGAAGCAAGAAGTATAGCTTACAGGTCAGTTGGATTACAGTCATGTACCACTGTTGGCACCATCAATGATCACAGAACCTTAAAGGCTCACCTTTCTCTGTATTTTGTTAGTTCTGACAGGGACAAGCTCCTTCTACAGATTTGGGGAGCCTAACAAGAACATCATTTCACTATGGGTGACCTATTTGCATTTTTGGCGAGGGAGGAGGTAGTGAAGATGGTGAGGAAAAGAGAGTTTTCAGCCAGCATTTGCAGGAGTTCCTTGATAAAGTGGGAGATGGCTTTAATAATTTGATACCTTAATGCTTGTGTTGGGACAGAGAGAACATGATAAAAAGTTTTTCTGAGTGCATAATGTTGGGTGCAATAGGAATAATGAAGGAGAGGCCATTCTAGACTTCTGTCTGGCAAATGACTTAACGGGTAAATGATTCACCTTGAGTGTCAGTAATAAGCTAACTACAAGAAGGGGTAGCATGCAGCTCAAGTAGGCTTCATTTTTGTTAAGAAGTGGCTCTGTGGGGAGATTGAAAAGTCATCCTTAGTGAAACAGTCATTCCCCTGTCACGAACCACCAGTGGTCACAATCATCTGCAAGATCAGATAAGGCTCTGGGGTCTAAATATGCCAGGCTGAAGACATTGAAGTTGACTGAAGCAAAAGCATTAGAGTTCAAGGAAATACTCATAGGTGTAGCACTCGAGGAAAAAAACAAAAGGTGGAGTTGATAAAGAATGATAGAATCCCAAAAAGCAGCATCTTTGAAGACAAAAGAAAAGATAAGTTCCAGTCAGGTATGGAAATAAGGTGCATAAGGAAAGCTGGTGGTAGAATGCAGAAGCCCAGGAAAATATTCAATGAAAGAAGGAGTTCAGAAGTAAGTGGGAGACAGAAAAGACTGATCAGAGGGAACACTGGTTGGCTAACACAGAAGAGAGCATTCATAAGGCAAGGAGCAAGGCATTTGAGAAACTCTCCAAGCTTCTTAAAAGTGATTTATCAGATGGCACAAAGAAGCTCTATCATGTTTCAAGGCAACATCAGCAAGATAAAGATGTTAGTTAGCAGATGTCATTCATAAGGGATGCCAGCAAAAATCTGCTCACCAATCCGAAACACGTCAATGCCAGTTGGTATGAATACTTTAAGAACCTTCTGAATGAAGACAACCCTGCAGAATATATACTGCCACATGCACAGCATACAGAGAAAGAGAAAGGGAAGAGGAAGAAGAACCTGTCCTTGAAGTAGACAAAGGACTCTAAAGGAAGATGAGATTAGGGAAGTTGCTAGGCTCAGATGAAGACACAGTAGATATTGTTAAAATGTTAGGTAAGTTACAGCAAAAATGGTTCGTATTATACTTCTTAAAATATGGAGAGAGGCAGGCATATCTCAACAACTGAATAATAAGCATTTTTATGACAGTGTTGAAGTAGAAAGACAATATTCACCCCTGGACGCAGTACAGAGGTATCAAACTCCTGTCACATGTCATAAGAGTGCTGCTGATAGTGACTGAGAAACAAATATTCCAGTATAGTTGAAGGTAATATGGGAGATAAGTAGTTCAGATCCGAGATGCATTACTATTGACCTAATGCTTGCAGTGAGTCAGATAGTGGAGAAGAATCATGAGATGAGGAAATATCCCAATGGGAAATTCCTAGACTTGCACATAACTTTTGAGTAGGTCCAAAAAACTGATTTTGGCAGTTCTGTGATGGTTGGATGTCCAGGAAACAATTATAGAATTATTAGAAGCTACATGTGGGAATCATACCTCTCAACTGTATTGTGATTTTCTGTCACATCATTGGCAAATCATTGATCACTGAAGTCAGGAAATAATGACAGACATTTGAGTTTCAGACTTCACACCCTTCAGAAAATGTATGTTAATGCAAAACCTGTTATTCTATCAATGTTCTAAGTTTATAAGAGCGATATTTTAAAAAATGTCCTTATTCTGGGCCTTTCCCCCCATTATTTGTGCCTTTGTTCAGACTTCTTGCTCTAAGAGGTCGAGAGGTATGGTGAGAATCAAATAAAAGTTTGAGCAGTGATCTGTCTCACAGGGCAGCTTCCAGTGGAAGAAGGTGTGCATCCGGACTCAGCTCTAAGCCCTCTTGCTGATACATAAGCAAACAGGTCAGAGGGGACATTTAAACAAAACTGCTGCATGCGTATTATATAGCACTACAAGCAGAATCTGAAAAGGAACTTCAGCAAATGACAAGAAGCTGGAATGCAAAACAAAGGGCACATAGAATGAATACAGACAAGACAGTGATCATGTTTGCCAATGGGGGAAATTAGGAGAACCTTAAAACTGAGCTAGAAAGAAAAAAAGTGGAACAGTTTAACAGTATCATGTATCTGGAAGATATAGCTTAGGAGAAAGGAAGTCTGAAGAAGCTGTTCAAAGCTAGAAGCATTGGTATTGCAGCCAATTGGCACAAAGTGACAGAGTAGTGTGTGACAGCAATTCAAAGGGGTTGAAAAGTAAGGTGTGCTAAACAGTGTTGCATGCAGCATTTCCGAATGGCACCGAAATTATGCAGTGAAGGAATGGCATCTGATGAATCCTGAGGTGATGGAGATGAAGTGCTGGAGACAGATAGTAGGATGCATACAGTATGATGACTGAAGAAGTGAGGACATCCGAGTGGAAGCCAGAGTAGCCCCAATTACAGAGAAACTTGAAAAGAAAAGATTGTGGTGGTTTAGTTAAATGTGAAAGACTTCATCAGATGACTTGGTAAAACAGACCTTGAAGAGACAGGTAGAAGGTAAGATGAGACTGGAATGTGCAGTCAAAATATGGATGATTTGTGTGAGAGAAGCTTGAAGCAGGTAGACATAATTTCTCAAGAAGGTAGGAGAGTAGCTGTGAATTGAGAGAGCTGGTAATAGTTGACACAACATCACAATCTCATGTAAGAAGGAGAAAATGAGACTGATGATGATTTTACATGTTCTGCTAATGCAAAAATGTACATCATCTGATATATGTGTCTAGACATTTTGTGTATTCATAATAAAAAGCATGGACAAATAAGCTTACATTCTAGTAGAGGCAAAATTGTTGCCAAATTAAAAGTAGAATGCAGATAATACAAACTGCCTGCAAAAGCGGTGGTGGTGCTGCGGTAGCATTGTCACCTCACAGTAAGATGCTGTCCAGTTCGATTCTCAGCTAGAGCATCTTCTGTGTGGAGATGTACGTGAATGGGTATACCTTTGTTGAAGGTCCTGCATCAGGGCTGGTAACTCGGCATGTAAAAATCAACTACCAATCATTAGCGGACTGGAGTTCCGCTGTAGTGACCCCTCAACAGGAAAAGCCGAAAGACACAGCAACCTGCAGAAAGGGTAGTGTTTTGCTACAAGTTGCACACTGTGCACGGTTTCTAGCAGGCTTACTCAGTGTATGATGAGTGCACAATTCATAGACAACTAATGTTTTTTTTTCCCTTGGGAATTGTTATTCTAGGATTAAAATGACACAACAGAGTAGTTCAAAGACATGGTTTACCTCACCACTCCAGAGCAGTGCAGTGGAACTGAATGGTCTGTTTCATACCATTTTGTCATAGACGTCTTTGTCAGTAGTACCAGTGTAGTAGTGAGCACAGTACCAGGTAAATAATAAGAGGCTGTGTGCATGCGAGCATGGACAAGTGTATGATTGTGAGTAAGGGTTTATAAGCATGTGTGTGTGTGTGTGTGTGTGTGTGTGTGTGTGTGTGTGTGTGTGTGTGTGTGTGTATGTGTGTTTATTGATATTTTGTGTTTACTGATATGTGGTTCAGTGTAATGACATTTTGCTGAAATGTCATACACCTATCTCTCTCTCTCTCTCTCTCTCTATATATATATATATATATATATATATATATGAATCTGAATATATGAGAGAGAGAGAGGATAAACAAAATATCTGCTACTGTAAATTGGAGAAATGGCTTTTGAGATGAGTTCCACTGTCAGGAACATTAGATCATAAAAGAATGCACTAATGTTCTTTTTACATACCTTCCTACCTCCCTGATATATATATATTATTTTATTTTATTTTTTTTTCCCTTCTTCTTCTTTTTTTTGTATCTTAGGCTTTCTTGGCCAAGTGCCAACAAGATGAAAAAAAGAGACCATAAACACAAGAGAAGAGTGACTTTTGAAAATCACTTTTCTCCTTTAAACTTCTTTTGAATTTACATATACCATTTCTGCAAATATATCCATAGCAGTATTCACAAGAGGAATGCAGAAAGTTATTTCAGCAATCCAGGATGCATATCGCTTTTAAAATGGACAGGCTAAAATAACCTTACTTACTAATTCAAAGGTCCTTTCTCCACTTCCACCAGAAGAGATGTAGACCTTTGTTTGCACATTTGCTAGCACTTTTATTAACCGTAACAAGAGGATAGCAAATCTAATTATTTAATCTGCGCTTGTGGATTAATGAACATTTTAGTCATTTTAGATGCTGATATTATTTGTCGATATAAAATGCTGAAATGTACAAATCTTTCTGTGTATGGTGGCCTTTCTGCACAACTATATCACATACATATTTAAAAATATGTAAAATTTATGACTATGGTACTAAAGTTAGTAAAATGTTTTATCATGTGTAGTAGTATCTATGTTCTATTGTAGAGATGTCTCTGTTTCTTTCTGGTGCAGTGACCTGTGAGGATAAATTTAAACGAAGTAGGTCTGGTATTTTTTTTTGCATCTTCCTACAGCATCCTACTCAGTGTCCCATATCCATTACCAGGCCATCTACTAGTCACCTCATTTCCCCCAGTCCCTTTGAGTTGGCCAGGAGCCAGCACCAGTCTTAAGGACATCCTGGGAGACTAGCTAACAACATCTCCTTGGAGTTTCTGCTTTTGACTTACCCAGTTAATCTTCTCCCCATCACAGTTCCTGAGGTGAAGACCAAAGGCAGGCATGCAATGGGGACGTGGGGTGTTTCATCCAGTCTCCATGACAGCTCAACCATTTCCCCACCCTATTGTCCCTTTGGACATGTTCCCTGATAGTGACATCCTCATCCTCTACCAGGGATTTTCACTAGAGACATCTCCACAGGACCAGTCTCCTCCTTAGAGATGGAAATGCCCATCGTTCTGGCCTTTCTGTCAGTTTTCCTAGCCACTAATCAAACAGCATTATCTATGCCATAGTTTGGGCTTTATCCCTCTGTCCCACTGGACTGGCAAAAAATGTCTGGTATTTGATCATGGTGTACTAATATGCTACACAGAGTAAGAAAAAAAAAAAACACAAAAGTCACTGATGCTCATGCTTAAGGATGTTCACTATTTTTATAGCATTGCTCCTTGCAGAAATCCAGAGCATTTATGAAGCTACACACGACTATACACAAGCAATTTTTGATAGTAAGGAAGGCCATGATAGTTAAGTTTTAATAATCTGATGTAAATGAGACACATTGCATCCACATATTTTCAGCTTTGAACCCATGCAACACAAACCTCATCACTGTCGATCTTAAAAAAGCCCAAAGCCTAGCTGTTCTTGTGGTTATCTTAACATTTAATGTCATTATTTACTGGTGAATTGTATCCCTTCCCTAATATATTAATATAGGTCTTACATGGCTTCAAACCATGTACTACCTAATTCTGCTGAATTTACGGATCTATGATTATATCATTGTAGAAATCTGAATACAATGCATGAGATATGAAGTGGAGACAAATTGTTTTGCAAATGTTTTGTTAAAGGAACAAAAACAAACATCTAAAATGGCATTTCTAACCTACTTGCCCTCCCCCCAACTAGCTCAGACTGGCACAAAGACTACAACATATCCAGGAAATGTCTTGCTGACGTGGTTGATTTTGTCAAGGTTTCATAACTCCACTAGTGCCTCTCATGCTAAATTTGGAATCTTCTACCATCAGATACAGGGATATCACATTTCCATCTCTGTAATACATTTTGCATAAAACTCCAACCTATTACTGAAAGATCCTAAGTAGGTCATGAAACTGCACCTCACCAACAACTGGAAAATCATTGAGGAATTATACGCCTCATCTCCTTCACCTTAAAAATGTATGTTTATTAATTTGTGCTACTACAACTTTTTGAAGATATTCCCTACCCTATTTCATCTCTTTCAGCTCAAATTCCTCTTTAATACAATCCTCCTTCATACCCTTTTAATCATTATCTTTAATCTTTAAATCATATTTTACTTTTACATAGGTAGAGAACATGATAAAGGCAGTAAATACAAAGTAGGCTAAAAAAAATAGCAAAACGATGTGGTTAAAATCTTGCAAAAACTCTATGGCCCTGTTGCATAAAAGGGTGAAGCCCTGACTACACCCCAGACAACCAAACTGGATTGGTGGAACTGGTGCTAGATAGATGGACTAGGCAGAAGAGGATGGGATAGGGCAGCCAATGCTAGCTCAGTCATCTGGGGTTAGGTTAGCAGCTTACTTTTTTGTATTGGTGACACTTACAGGATACCAGATGTATCATATGCAGCAAGGAGTCTTGTATGCACATGCTGTAGGTGTTTGTTTTGTTCAGCCAGGACACCTGGCATGTGTAGCAGCATGGTTCCACTTTATAATCTTGAAATACTGAAATATCAAATTTTTAAAATCAAAAAACTCCATAACCGCGAATCCGGAAATATCGAATTCACGATTATGGTATTCTAGTATTTGTCATGGGATGTAGTGTGTGCAGCATGTATGGTTTAGTGTGTGGATTTTGCTGGTATGTAAGGTGAGTATTTTGTTAGGGTTTTAGGTATTTGTTTGAGTGTATGTGAGTGTGTTTGGAAGTTTTATGTGTGGCTTAGGGTAGGCAGGTAAAAATATGTGTGTTTAAGTGTTGAAAGTAGTGCTGTTTGTATATTTGTCGTGTGTGTTTGCAAGGGTACTATAGAGTGTCTAGTGGTGAGTTTGCTGTCTTTTTCTGTTTGGTGCGATCTCGGAGTTAGTATATATAAGTGGGGGGGGTGGGGGGGCTTGCCCCCCTGCTTATATGTAGTGTAGGCATGTTGATTTGTGTTTTTGTGTTTATGTGTGCTTTGTTTGTTTATTTGTTGTACTGTGGGTAGGATGGTGTAAGTATTGTGTGGTGTATGGTGTGTTTATGTTCGCGATTTTGGGTGTTTCGCGGTTTTGGGGTTTCAGGATTTCAAGCTTTTGACTTTCTGCTCTTGAGATACTGAAATTCGATATTTCAGTATTTCGAGATTATAAAGTGGAACCAGCAGCATACATGAGCCTCCTTGTAGTAGTGATGCTGTAGCATGCAAGCTGCCGGGAGACATGGGCTAGAAGCATATGTAAAAAACATGTCAAACCATCCAGTGGATGACAGCACCACTTTCAGTATTAGACATGTCAAGGGAATAAATGTGCCATTGGTTATCACCCTAGGAAATTTAAGATGGAGGCTTGAAGTTCAGTGAGGTGATGGGGATGCAAATAAAAATAAATAAATAAAAATAAAAAAAAATAAAAAAATAAATCTGGTTACAAGTGAAAATAGGCATCTGAAATGATACAGAAAATCCTTAATTAGATTTAAATAAGCTCATCTGAATAAATGGCATTTTAATGAACTGTAAAAAGAGGCCTAAGTCTCACATAGCTAAAAACAGGGAAGATAATTATGACCATAGGAATGATACCAGATAGGTTAATGAATAATCATGCCAAATGATACTTGTATCCAGGGAATGATCAGCAGCCTCATGCCAGAGAATAACAACTGCCTGGTGTGGGCACAGGGAGATAATAGCTACAATAAGCATTTGGGGACTTGTACCAAACAGGGCATAAAACATAAGAACAATATTTCAAAGATAGACTTTACAGCAGTAGCAGCAGTTAGCCAGTGCAGATACCAGAACAGGTAATTGATATTTCAGGAGTTTGGAATACCTGTCAGCATACTGATACTGCAATTCTATACCTGTTAAGGGCAGATTTCATTATCTTTATTAATGACAAGGCAAACTGCATTGTAATAGCCAGACATTAAGATATCAGTATATGGATAACTCTGACAAAGTCCAAGGAGGGAATTAAGTGCTTATTCCAGAAGATATTCTTTAGATGACAGTAACATGACTTCACAGATGCAAACATATGACCCATAAGTGGCATAATGCAGTTAAGTATCACTCCCACATTTCAAAAAATAGATATAAATCCCAATCTATTTTCACTGTGAAAGATGGATGGATAGTAGAGAGGTGCCTGTGACTGATGCACTGTGACATGTATTAGTATCATCTTCAACTTAGATGATTGGAGCTTAAGACAATCTGCATTCCTTAGGCATTGACTGTATTCTAAAGTAGAACAATTTGACACATGGATTTGAGAAAAGGAGGGCTGTAACTTAATATCAGTAAAATTGCAATGATCGCAAATAGCCCTGTCTTAATGGCATCTGTTAAAGGAAGCACATACACAATAAATATCAGTGGAATTAGAATTTAACTTTTCAGCACCTCACATGCAAATTGGCATCTGCCAGTGGTGGTAATAACTGAAGCACCCAGTGGAGCCATCATGAGAGGGAAGAGGCAACACCACTTGAACACTGATTATGTAAGACCAAAGTAGATGGCACATATCATAATCCATGGTGACAATTGCAGCCAAGAGATCATGAGGACCATGATCCAATACAACATTGGACTTCTCTCCATCAAATGTTTATTAACAGTTCTCAAGGTGTCAGTCTCACTGCTGTATTGCAAAATAAAATCAGACAAGCATGGGTCAGAAAGGTCATGAGATTTGCCATAAGAATATAACTGCATATAAATAAACATCTCAATAACCTTACTAATAAGAGAAGAGTAAAGAACCAAATCATTTAGTTCCTAGAAAGAGTTATTGAGAACAGGGATCACTATAGCCTCATTAAGGCATGATACCCCAACACAGTCTCATTTATTTTAAAAGCTTCATCTGTCTAGGGAGTTCAAAATGGCCACTGTTCTGTGAGCACTGCTAGCACCTAGCTCTCTGGAATACCCTGGATTAAAATAAACACAGAAAGCATCACGGAATAAAAAACACAGAAATAAGACTGAACATCTATTCCAGATAACAAACAGCAATCAAAGGAAGAAAAATAGCAGCAGATTCCTTTTAAAAACAACAGGATTATCGAAGATCTTAGAAACAACTGAAGCCATGTGGTACTGAGGCCCTGCACTCATATACAAAGTCTGAAAAAGTACCAAGCGGCAGGATGTCGAAAGAAGAAAATAATATGGACACTGTAACAACTAAGACCAAATTCTCGGTACTAGCCTCACCAGATAAAGATACAACTCCAAAAAGACTAAGGACAAATAAACAATCAGACAATACTAAATCTACAGGCAAAACCAAGGCAGACCAGACAGCTAACCTGGAAGACATTAAACTGCTTTATTACCTATTCAGCAAGCAATACAGGAACTATCTTTACAATTTCAAACATCTGGTGATTCATTTAACCAAATACTAAATAGAATGGAAAAATCTGAGGCAAAAATACTAGAAAATGAAATAAAAATAGACTCTATTGTTTAAAGAATTGATTCCCATGACAAAGATCTGCAAAGTCTAGAAACAAAAATAACAGACCTTAAGGCAAGGTCACAAAGAAACAACATTATCATCAGAATGAGCCCTGAAACTATGTCATATAATAATTTATTACCAACTATCAAACTCATAATAAAATCCCTGAAGGTTGACCATGAAGAAACACAACAAGTGAAAATAGAGAGATCCCACAGAGTTCTGTGAGAAACACAATCATTACTGAAGCCAAGACCTGTCTATATTAAAATATTAAACTACCAAGATGTAAATAAAATCCTATTTGAAGCCAAGAAGAAAGGTACACTCACCTGGAATAATAATAACATTTTCTTTGCTTAGGGCCTTCCCATCCAGATAAGGCAAGCAAGGCAACTTCTGTCTCCATATTGCAGGTTTCTGATAGAAAAGAAAATCAAATTCCAGCAGGGGCGGCTCGTGGTATTGGACTGCCGGACTGCCGGACTGCAGCCCTCCCACCTTGAAAAAAAAAAAGAAAAATCTGTAAAACTACAAAACAAACAGAAAAAAAGACTTTATTGCGCGGGCTCATTCAGGAGGTAGGTGTAGCACACGGGTGGATTTTGCTGCTTCAGGTCGCTGGATTGCTCGGGAGGTTAGTGTGTGTTGGATTGCTCAGGAGGTGTGTGTGTTGCTCAGGAGGTGTGTGTGTGTTGGATTGCTCAGGAGGTGTGTGTGCATGTTGGATTGCTCGGGAGGTGTGTGTGTGTGGGATTGCTCAGTGTGTGTGTGTGTTGGATTGCTCGGGAGGTGTGTGTGTGTATTGGATTGCTCAGGAGGTGTGTGTGTGTGTGTTGGATTGCTCGGGAGGTGTGTGTGTGTGTGTGTTGGATTGCTCGGGAGGTGTGTGTTGGATTGCTTGGGAGATGTGTGTGTTGGATTGCTCCGGAGGTGTGTGTGTTGGATTGCTCGGGAGGTGTGTGTTGGATTGCTCAGGAGGTGTGTGTGTGTGTGTGTGTTGGATTGCTCGGGAGGTGTGTGTGTGTGTGTGTGTGTGTGTGTGTGGATTGCTCGGGAAGTGTGTGTGTTGGATTGCTCAGGAGGTGTGTGTGTGTGTGTGTGTGTGTTGGATTGCTCGGGAGGTGTGTGTGTGTGTGTGTGTGTTGGATTGCTTGGGAGGTGTGTGTGTGTGTGTGTGTGTCTGTAGGATTGCTCAGGAGGGGAGGTGTGTGTTGGATTGCTCAGGAGGTGTGTGTGTGTGTTGGATTGCTCGGGAGGTGTGTGTTGGATTGCTCAGGAGGTGTGTGTGTGTGTGTGTGTGTGTGTGTGTGTGTGTGTGTGTGTGTGTGTGTGTTGGATTGCTCAGGAGGTGTGTGTGTGTGTTGGATTGCTTGGGAGGTGTGTGTGTGTTGGATTGCTCGGGAGGTGTGTGTGTGTGTGTGTGTGTGTTGGATTGCACGGGAGGTGTGTGTGTGTGTGTGTGTGTTGGATTGCTCGGGAGGTGACTGGTGGATTGCTCGGGAGGTAGGTGTGTGTGTGTGTGTGTGTGTGTGTGTGTGTGTGTGTGTGTGTGTGAAATGCCCTAGTTACTATATACTGGTGGCTAGAGAGAGCTTGAACCCTGTACCTTGGATGCAGATGGCAAGGACCTGAATCCCCTATCCACCACCATTTCTGAAAAAACCTTGCAGATTTTTGCCTCATATTTGTTCTGTTCCTCATAAAATCTGTGGCTTCTGTATCTACATTTTTCCTTATGAAGGCTGTAGTGTAGTGGTGCACTGGTAGCTTTGTTGCCTAACAGCTACAGGTTCACTGGTTTGATTCTTGGCTGCGGTGCCTTCTGTTTGGTGTCTGCATGTTCTCTTTACTTGCAAAAATGTGATTGGCATTTCTCTCTACTCTGCTGAAAATTGTCTTTTGTTCCAAGTCAGACTAGTTTCCTGATTAAAAGTTTAAAAAATAGGCATTTGAATTTCAGACTTCATATTCTTCAGAAAGTACATGGTAACACAAAATTGTTCTAGCAGTTGTCTAAGTTTATAACATGGATATTTGAAATTTGTCCCTATTTTTGGGACTGTATTTCCCCATTATTGGCTTTGTCCAGGTATTTGTGCTAAGGTTGAGAGTTATCTATGGTGAGAACTGAATTCACTGAATGTTTGGGGGCTGTATTCCCCCCCATTATTGGCTTTGTTCAGGTGTTTTGTGCCAAGAGGTTGACAGCTATGCTGGGAAGTGAATTCACTAAATGGTAGCCATTTAAGTTTATCTTCCTCTCTTTTACAAAACAGCTGATTTGACATAGTGATGTTTCTCTGACTGTTTTGCACAGGGTCCCCTGAGTTAAAGACGTGGCAGTGAAATGTATGTTGGTAACACCACATTTTATTCTAGCAACTTTCCAACATTATACAAGCAGTGTTTAAAATGTGTCCCTGGTTGCCACCCCACCCACCCACCCAAATAAATTTCAGCTTTTTCCAGATTTCTTGTGCTTCAAAGTTCAGAGATACAACTGCGTGTCGAGTAGATTTTACAAGGAGCTGAGAGCTGCAGAGGAACAAAACTTTAGTGCTGCTTATTTGGAGTCTGCTTGCATTAATAGCACAACAGGTAGTGTGCTTTCTTTTGATGCAGAAGGCTGTGGGTTCTACTCCCACAGTAGATAGATACATTGCTGATACTATACTGTGTTATAAAGTGGGTGGATGCTGCAGTCTTTTCAGCAAAGATACCTAGAGTAGTAACTATGAACCTGTTATCTGTTTGCCATGCAGTCCCTATTGCGATATTACTAGCTTATTTTTATTTTTTTTTTAATGCATGCAACATAGGCAATTTATTCCTCAAGGGCAACAGGCACTTTATTTGTAGATGAATAAACAGTGACATATAAAGTTGTTTGCTAGCAGCAACCTCTTCATTATTACAGATTTCTTTAATGTGGAATTATTTAGATGACTTTTACTACTTCAGAGATTGTGCATATTTACTGATACTGGTAGACTGTAGAAGGTTGAGTAGACTTTTATGATGGAAATGTTCTGAATTGGGGTGCATGCATTTTGTTTCATTGTTTACTGGAAAAATGTTCAATTTTAAAATGCTGTCTAACAACTGTACTGTATTGTACAAGGAATATAATTTAGTAGAATCAGGAAGGTGTATCAAAGAGCACATGTATGTTTCATGTGCAAGGGGCCTATGATTTGAAAACAGCCCAAAGTTAATCTTTATCTGCCACTGGCAAAATGTATTTTATTTGAATGTGGGTTTCAATGCTGTTTCATTGAATGTGCGTTTCAAGGGCAGAAAAGTTTTTAATGCTAAGCCTGTTTTCATTGTGAGACTGCGTTGCTTTGTTTAGCAGATATCTTAGTGTTTCTGCTGTAAAATGCTAAATAAAACTTTCAAATGAAATCCAGATCATCATAGAAGTAAAGCAGTATGCACATTAGTGTTTATGGTAAATGGAGTGATATAGCCATGCAATGCCTCATTGGAATGGCTGCAGGGGGGAGGGCTCCATTCGACCATGAATTTGTGAGGGGGAAGGGCGGCAAACTCAAAGACAGCCCCTGCTGAACTATACCTCCCAACTGTCCAGATTTTCACAGAATTAATAGATTTTTGCTTCTTATTTTTGGTTTGTTCCTCATAATATTTGTGGTTTTCTGGAAAATCATTTAGGAATTAAGTCACTAATGACACTGAGTTTCAGACTTCATAACCTTCAGAAAAATGCATGCTGAAGTAA
Organism: Protopterus annectens; assembly: GCF_019279795.1. Classification (NCBI taxonomy): domain Eukaryota; kingdom Metazoa; phylum Chordata; order Ceratodontiformes; family Protopteridae; genus Protopterus; species Protopterus annectens. Next base: position 686,050,290 of record NC_056731.1, read on the forward strand.
GACCTGTTCTATCAACTGTCTCAGTTTATACAAGAGCAATTTTTAGTACTGTTTATGTTCCCCCAATATATTTGGCCTTGTCCAGATTTATTGCATTAACAGGTTGAGAGGTACATGCAAATAAATTGCTTTATAGAATTAGGCATAGCCAAACCTCTCAACTGTCCCCAAATTTGGCTCAAAATGTTGCTCTTCCCCTAATAATCCCTCCGCAAAATAGCAATTTTGGAAGAAAACATGGAGGGTTTACAATTTAGAAATAACTGTAATAATCAGAGTTATAGATTACTTTTATTTCAGAAATGCATGTAGATTCTTTCATTTTGTCAGCTGCACAAGTTAGCAGTACTATTATTAAAAAATGTCCCTTCTTTGACAGGTTCTCAGCTGTATTGTGTGGCTATTTTATATTTTTGCATCACATTTTTGGTTCATTTTTCATAAAATTGTTTTTTTGGCAAATTAGTGGTAAATTATTAAAGACTGAAGTTAGAAAATAATGACAGACATTTGAGTTTCAGATTTCATATCCTTCAGAAAATTCATACTAATACAAGACCTACTATTCTATTATCTTTCTAAGTTTACAAGAGCAATATTTAAAAAGTGTCCTTATTTTTTGGCCTTTGTCCCACTTCTATGTATGGCTTTACTCTGATGGTGAGCACCTGTCACCCCTGGGCTTTCAGATATTGGCAAAGGCTCTTGCTACCCCCATAGTGCCTTTTTTAGGCAAGGCTCAAAAGACAAACCCACCTCCATAGGTATCACAAGGGATAAGAAACTAAGAGTAATGCTACTCAGCGCCAGAAGTCTAAGCCTCAAGATGCACGCACTCGAAACTCTCCTTAGCATGGAGAACATCGATATCTGTGCAGTAACAGAAACCTGGTTCAAGGCTCCCGAGAGCACCCCAGCACTACCAGGTTATACCTCAGACCATGCTTTTCGGCCCCAAAACTTGGACCAAACCACAAAAGGAAGGGGAGTATCAATATTCGTCAAAGATACCCACACCTCCAGGTTGGTGGCACAGCACGAAGCTTCAGAGACTATCCATGTGCAACTAACAGTGGGTAAAACTGCCTTCCAGTTTATAGCCTGCTACAGACCACCCTCCCAAACCGAGGAACCCCACTCGGTCTTCCTGAGAACACTGGAAAATATGAAGGTCTCTCCAAACACCATTATATTGGGTGACTTCAACAACCCAAACATAGACTGGGAGCATTACTCTAGCTCCAACACCCTAGAACAAAGGTTCCTAGAATTTATAAACTCAAATGCTATGGAACAACTTGTTACCACTCCCACAAGAGGTGAAAACATACTGGACCTGATCATCACCAACATGGGGACTCTATGCTCCAGACCAGAAGTGTATCCCTCACTGGTAAGATCAGACCATAAACTAATCTCACTGGATATTCACATCCCGACCCCACCCCCTGCCCAGAAAACCACAGTGAAAAACTTCTCTAAAGCAAATTTCACACTCCTCAAAACCTAGGTGGAATCCTTCAAAGCCCCCGGGCCTGTGGAAAATACGGCCCAGACTGCAGAATCCTTTATAAACGCATTCTATGAACACCTTCAGGAATGCATGGATCTTGCAATCCCAAATACAACCAAGACCCAATCCTCCAAAGGCAGACGTCCTGTCTGGTGGACCCCAGCCATAAACAAACTATACAATAGAAGGAGGAAACTACTACATGATAGAGCAAAATCCCAAAAAGGGAAGGCATCTCTGATCAGTATTAGCAAAAAACTACGGGCACTCATAAAATCGTCTAAGGCCAGCTTCGAGAGAAAAATTGCACAGGACACTAAGGATAATCACAAGGCTTTCTTTAGTTATGTTAGGAACCTGGGTGGAAATTCCCAGATATGCTCAGAATTAGTCCAAAATGACAAAAAATACACTGAACCCACAGACATTGCCAACATCCTAGTTGACAGGTTCAGCGCAAACTTCTCCCACCAAAGGGCAAACATCTATCCCAGCAGAGTGCTGCCCCTGACATCTCAGATGTTCAGGTAAGAGCCGCCCTCTCCAAAGCAAAAAACACAGCATCAATGGGACCAGACGGTGTCCCGGGCTGCGTCTTACATGAACTCCAAGAAGAGCTAAACCCAAACATAAAACTACTGTTCAATCTCAGCCTTACTACAGGATATGTACCCAAAGAGTGGTGTACAGCAACAGTGGTCCCTCTCCACAAAGGTGGTGCCTCAACGGATCCTGGAAACTATCGCCCCATAAGCCTGACTAGCTTGGTCTGCAAAGCTATGGAAAGGATCATCATGGACCTCATAAATAAAGATATTGGGGACCTACAGTTACTGGATCCTACCCAGTTCGGCTTTGTTAAGGGCAGATCCTGCCTCTTAAACCTGGTTGATTTCTTTGAAACAGTCACCAAGGCCATTGACGAGGGGAAGGTGGTCCACACAGCCTACCTGTACCTCGCAAAAGCCTTCAATACAATACCCCACTCAGGCATTATAGATAAGCTCACCGGCTTAAATATAAACCCCTATGTCACTAGATGGGTTGCAAACTGGCTCAAGGACAGAACCCACATGGTTAGAATTGCTGGAGCCATGTCAGACTCCAAACCAGTTACAAGTGGTGTCCCACAAGGCTCAGTCCTGGGACCTCTCTTGTTCTGTATATATTTCTCGGAGGTACAGGCCAACACAGAAGGACTGTGGCTGACCAAGTTCGCAGATGACTGCAAACTGGGCGCCATAATCGACTCTCCAGCCGACACAAGCATCCTACAAAAGGGCCTCATAGAAACAGACAACTGGTGCCAGAGCCATGGCCTCAAGCTAAATGCCAAAAAGTGTATAGTCATCCCCTTTGGCAAAAACAAAGTGCCCACAAATTACCACATAGGTGGTAATCCATTAAGTACAGAAGAAGTAATTAGGGACCTGGGTACCCAAGGTGATAGCAATCTCTCATTTGACAACCACGTGGCCAAAGTGGTTAGAAGAACATTTTATATAGCCCACCTAATCATGAAGGGATTTACATTTAGATCAGGGGAGGTCATCGTGTCTCTTTACTCATCCCTCATCAGGCCCATAATTGAGTACAATGCCCCTTTTGGGATGTACCTTACCAGACACCTGCAGCAACTGGAAAGACCCCAAAAGTACCTCACCAAGAGGATCAAAGGGCTCAAACAGATGCCATATGCTGCCCTGTTAAAGAAACTCCAGCTGTACTCAGTGGCATACTGCCTGCTCAGAGGCGATCTGTGCCTGACGTATAAAGCCATGTCCAACCCAGAATTAATGGACATGCTGCACCTCAGAAAATCCAATTCCCATTGAGCTACGTGCTCGAGAGACTTGAACCTCAGCACTGAAATAAATAGGACATGCTGGAGGGACAGATTCATAACCCAGAGGCTCCCTTCACTCTGGAATAAAATCCCAGTCCAGGTTAGGCAGAGTCCCTCATTGACTCTCTTCAAGAGGAATCTTGATGAGTGGATGGGAGATCGTAGGTTTACCCCGGGTATCACTTCTGTGTCACTGTTAGACAGAGACACAGTATACTAACCTCAAAAAAGGGCATAGCAAAATTAATTTAAAATGGGTGGCGAAAGCCAAACACACTCTGGCTAGGCTTATAAATGCCCTAGGGCAGATAGCCTAGTATGAACCTATGAACCTATGAACCTATGACAAATGTGTCGGGGCCATCAGACAGCCAGAGACATTTCAAATTGTGACATACTTGTTGCACCCCACTCCCCCATGTAGTGACTCTGGATGTGTCCAAGCAAGGCAAGGAGCAGTTGTGCAGTGTAAATGTGCAGGGTATCCCCCCATGCAGTGTAAATGTGCAGGGTATCCCCCATCCAAGGTAGACAAGTACTACATTGTCTTTTCATCTGTTCTTGATTTTGCAGAATGGTCTGGTTTCTGTCATATTTTTGTACAGTTGATTTATGCTTATTACTCAGAAAGTGCCTGTTGCTCTGTGTTTTAAGTAGAAATGCTTTAATGATCATCAGGTAAGCTTGTCTGAGATCATAACATGCATGTAAGCTTTAATAAGCATACTGTTAAAGAATTGCCAACATTGAAGCCTTTCTGTTGTTGCCATGCAGAGAATACTTAACTAGATAATGTATAAGCATTGGGTATTGAAATGCATATGACAGTATTTGTAATAAAGGACAGGATTACATTATTTTAAGAAGCTCATTACACTTGTTGGAGACTTCCAGTGATCTCTGAGGGCTTTACCTGTAAACTAAACAGAACGCCATTCATGTGTGGTACATAACCTGTACAGTAATCCGTTAAGCAATGTATCTTGAGCTTGTTTGCTTTTCATTTTTTACTTTGATCATGTTTTCCCCATGGAACAAGTAGATGTCAGGCAGCAGGTCTTTTTTGGATAAACATTTTTACAAGTGGGGGTATCACAGATATTGCTACTTTCAGCATGTTACTTGGTACTTTAATAAAGCTGAATATAAATTATAATGCAGTGCAAGGAGAAGCGGTTTGAGCTGAGTGCTGCATGTTTTTCTTATACTTGATTTTGACTGGCATTCCAGTAATGTATTTAAAAAGTAATTTATTTTTTCATGCCTCACAACCTTTTTGTTTCCATCTAGATATTAAGTAAGCTGTCAAGCAGCCAATGCATTGAAATATTTTTATTCTTTTATACTTCATTTGTCTTGATTGGACTCTCATAATGAGGGTTTGGCACCCAGGGCAGCATATTTAATTAATGTTTAGTTTTTGTGGTTTTGAGCATAGCTCCTCCCCTTTCTAGTTGTCCGCACCCTTTCCCATTGACCCCACCCATTCGGCTATCTCCTGAAGCCCCCCTTTGATTTGGAGTCACCAGCCGCCACTGAATTCCAGATGAAATATCTAGATCAACTAGAGACATTCCTATCTGTTTTCAAGCAGATTCCACCTCCAGAAATTAAATAAAGCAACAAAAAAGTTGCAGATGTCCCTCAAGGGAAAAACGGATCAAATTGTCACCATTTTAGGTGGGATTCAACCCTAAGAGCTTCCCCTTACTTCCTGGGCTATTAAATCAATGAATGGAGCTACGAGGAACACAGGAAAGGGAAAAGAAAAATGGGTAGGAATCAAAATACAACTGCCATTTCCAATGTGCGATTTATAGGAAGGAACCACCTCCTGGGACTCTGGTATGCACAATCATCCCCCCTTCGACCTCAAGGGCTCCATTACAAACTAAAAATGACCTGAAATGAAGATGAAGTAAGTCTAAGAAGTTAATCTTTCCATAAACACCCCCAAATCGATCTAAACCAGCTGATAAGGTAAACCAGACTGAAAGATGATCAGAAACCTGCAAAGCAAGAATCTGAAGATCAAGGTATGATTTTACCAAAACAACCAATAAAACTTTGAATCTCTTATTAAGACTTACCATAAACAATCCAGACTTTATTACTACATGAGAGACTGTTAGAACCAGCCCATCTTAAGGATGTATGACAGAAATAATGATGTTTGACTTGAATTAAGATAAGTAAAGTGTGAAAGCACTTTAGAAAAGGTAAATACAATAACACACAAATGTAAACTATCTGACTACAGAAAACATAAACATAACCTAAATATGCAGGCTTTGGCAGAATATATACCTGGCTAAGCCCGAAAACATTTTTTTTCTCTTTCTTCCCCTCATTTTCATACTTCTGATTATAGGTGCCAATAACATTTTTTCCCTTAAATCTGCTATAGATTGACACAGAAGTCTGTATAGGCACCGAAGTAGTGCAGAAAAACTGTTTAAAAGAGAGGGGAAGGTAAGAGAAGACTAAGGAAAAGGAAAATGTAAACAAGACAAGTCTACCTTCAAATCTATACTACATTGTTGTATATCTTGATATAGCTAACTGAGGATTTGAATACTAACATGTTGTTTAAAAATGCATTATTAGAAGGAATAAGCTGTATGCTAAAAAGCTATAAGTTCTGTGCTGTAACCATAACACTGTAATTTTTTAACAGTTTTAAGGAAGAGACTAGGGATATTTCACAGCAGTGCTTTGTTAGGGAACTAGTTTGTTAAGCTTTGTCCGTAGTGTATATAGTAACGTAAGGGGGCTAACATGCTTTCAACCTACACACAAAGAGAAAACACAACCAAAGATCAGAGGGAAACTAAAAGTATACATTAATTTCTAACTTTATTCCCCCTTTTATTCCTGGTCCAGGGGTACAGTGGGTAGGCACAGGGTAGGGACAAGAATACATATCAACATCACATACAAAGACCATAAAACCAAACTAACATACAAGTCATGTAGAACAAACATACAAATAAATGTGGGAAATAGAGACGTGGAATGTTAAAGGACTCCAAAATAAAGAAAAAAGAAAAGTATTTTTGCATTTTACCCTGAAAACAAAAGCCAATCTTATAATAATACAAGAAACACACTTAATTACAGAACAATGGACAGAAATTGGGGAAAAATGGATAAGACAAATTATAGTAACAGGGGATAAAACAAACAGTGCTGGGGTTGCCATAATAATTAAAATCAATTCCAAGACAAGATACTTGAGACTAAGGTGGACAAAGAGGGAAGATTGTGTTACGTAACATTTACCAACCCAGGATTACCAAAACCTATAATGGTGCTTAATCTATATGCACCCTGTAGCAACCAACATCACTTTTTTATGTCACTTTACCCAATTCTAAACCAACTTAAAATCACTACCTAATAATTGGGAGTGACTGGAACACATATCAAAACCCAGAAAAAGACAAATCTAACCCGATTAAAACACATAATAAACAAGCCATAATAGCTCTAAATGAACTTAAACAGCATTTTAAACTACACGACCCTTTTAAATATGGGAATAACGAGAATAAGTCCGGGAAATTCACATTCTGCTCGCAGTGCCACAAAATGTGGTCAAGAATAGACTTCTTTTTAATCTCAGACATACTCATTAACATGGATCCAGCAATAGTTATACACACTAGATTTTTCTCGGATCATTCCAAAGTCACATTGTTTATCAACTGGGACAAAAAACTGTACTTAGCTAATAGAGGTCATGACTGGTCATTGAATCCTAACCTGCTTATCAAAACAGATGTAACAAAAGAAGTTGAAGAAATATTAAAGACAACCCTTGCAAATATCTCCAGATCCCAAGTCCCAATAGCCATAGAATGGGCTGCAACCAAATCCCAAATCAGAGGAATATTCATCAAAAAGCAGCACATTATAAAAAAACACAACTAAAAGAGGAATATACATTGAAAGGGAAAATAGAACAACTGGAAAGACAACTACTAAATAACCCTAATAGCCAAAATGAAGTTGATCTCCTAAAACTACAGAGACCTCTATATGTTAGAAACCAGAAATCTGCCATTTTATGAGGTAAGAATGTTCGCTAATTATGCAGAGAAAGCCCAAATACCATCCAGAGCCTTGTTCAGAATCAACTCTCAACACAAAACCACCTCAAATATAACAGAAATAAATTACAAGGACAAAAACTACACAAGAAATGAAGAAATGATCAAAGAATTCAAATAAATATATTCTCAAATCTATGGAGAACAAACATTACAAACCTCTAAGGAAGATAGAGAGCATTTTATTCAAAAACTAAAATTCCCTAAACTAGATTTAGATCAACAAAAAAAAAACTAACTGAACCTATTTCCATCAATGAGATAAGCACAACAATTAAACATTTAAAATCACATAAGGCCCAGGACCGGATGGACTTACTTCTGAATTTTATAAAACGTCTACCTCCCTAATTGCTAAACTACTATACTATGTGTTGAACTATATAATAAATATCAACATAAATGATATTAACTTCAATGCCTCCAAAACTATCTTCATATTAAAAGAACATGCAGACCCCAAAAACCCAGATTGTTATAGAACCATCTCTCTTTTAAATATAGATACAAGGATCCTGACCTCAATACTCACAAATAGATTAAAAAACATGATAGAGAAAATCATTTCTCCAGAGCAATCTGGGTTCACATCACAAAGACAGACCAGCGACAACACTCTAACATTGGATGCATTAATATCTTTTGCAAATCAGAGGAATATTAATATCTATGCAATGGTAGTAGATGCCCTCAAGGCATTTGACAGGGTCAACCTAGAATTTTTACTTCAAACATTACCTTATTTTGACATACCTATCAATTTCATTCAAATCATCCAAATTCTCTATAGCAATCCATGCACATCTCTATATAAATAAAACATGGTCAAATAGAATTATGATAAAAAAACGGAACAAGACAAGGATGTCTGTTATCGCACTTTTTCTATTCAATCTATACAAAGAACCCCTGTTTCTTTATATTAAACAAAACACATATCATAACCCCCCCTCAATACATAACTTCAAAGTATATCTCACAGCCTTTGCAGATTATCTGAACATATACTTCACTACACCAAACTCAATCATAACCAAAATAATAACTACAACTGAACAATTTTCAATCATGTCTAAGTACAAATTAAACCTTAATAAAACTAATATCTTCCCCTTAAGGCTGCACAAACTTATCTCATTAATACAACTAACAGATACAATAAAAATTAATGAAGAAACCAAATATCTGGGAATTACTTTTTTCCAGAGCAACAAGGAATTCTACTAGCATAACATAACTATTAAATGGCAAAGCATAATGCAAGACTGTAAAAGGTGGAATAACCTTAAGCTACCATTTCTGGCCAAAGTATCAATAATCAAAATGAACATTTTACCTAGACTAACATATATATTCATGACATCACAGATAACTATACATAATACATTTTTCAAACAAATTCATACCTTTCTAGCAAAATTCATATGGGAACCCAAAAAAAAAAAACAGAATCTCGTATCAGAACCTAACACTTCCCAAGAGCAATGTGGGTCTGAACCTGCCAGATTCTATTATCAGCACTAACAGAATATTGAGAATAGCAGAAGACAACCCGACAATGAAAACTTTGTCATCTCCTTGGGTGGCAATATACTATAGTTACATTAAAGCACTAGGCATCAATCCCAAAGTGCTTCCCTTTTTAAACAAAAAAGATCTACAAACCTACAACATTATAGATCCCTTAAAATATTCTATAAATATAACACAAAAACTCTTTCACGCCTTAAACCTTGGGGAAGCTATGGTAACACTACAACCCCTCCATAAAAATCCAAATCTAAAAATAAATAACAAGATGCTAGACCTTGACTCTTTTCCTTGATTAAAGGACAAAATAATCCAAGATATCTACACATACCTTAACTGTACAATCCAAGAAATGAGAAGTAACCTAAATCTACCCAAATCATATATAATAATTCTAAGACAAATCAAAAAGTTGTGTTCCAGCTACCTCCAAAACTTTATTATACTTAATAGTGACATGGAAAACTGTACTCTGCTTTGGAAGACTATTCTTACAACAAGGAAAACAATATCTAACTCATATAAAATGATAGCCGAAATCAAATTTCAGAAGGACCTCCTTTTCTCTAACTATTGGAGAAAATTAAAACCATCCATAGACAACCAGCAAATAAGTCATGCAATCAATCTAACACTGAAAAGTATACCCCTTAATAAACTGTCATACATGCAGCTCATGATAAATAATAATGCATAGTTCACACCCGCAATACTCCACAAATTCAATGCATCCAAATCATCATACTGCCCACACTGGACTAGGTAGCAGACCTAATGCATATATTTTGGAGTTGCAAATGTGTGTACAAACTCTGGAATTCCCTCAAGATACAACTGCAAAAAATGGGATATCAAACATCAACACTAACATGGGAATTTACCCTTTTACATATTCTCCCATCTAACATATCAGGAAAGCAAGTGAATATACTTATGATAATTTTCTTACTAATGAAGCTGTACATAGTGTCAAATGGTTAGACCCTACAAATATCTCTTGGGAGGGATTAAAAAAAAATAGCTGTAAAACATATTTTAGCCCATAAAATAGTAATGGATAAATGAAACAAAAATATGAAAGCCCGAGAAATTTGGGAACAAACCTTTAACATCATATTAGCATAAAACATCATACATACTACATTGTAACAAGGTACAAAGGAACCTAGAAATATGCACACAATCACACAGCCAAGCTATGGACTTGAAATCCTTATTGTATGTGCTGTTTTTATGACAACAGAATTGACTGAGAAAGCATCTATGTGCATAGTGTAAATAGATATGTTTTATGACCTACATGTTACTATATTGACTACAATGCATAACACTCACCGATGGTCATGCTGTAAGAATGGAAATGATTGTGATTTATATAAATGAAAAATGAAAATAAAAATAATTGATAAAAAAAAGCTTCATCTGTCTTTGCTTTTACCACTGATTCAGTAATTAATCCTAGTTATTGTTACTGGAGAGAAAGTAGATCTCTATTTTAGCAATAAACTTCAATCCTTTTATTTGCTGGTCATACTCATTGCTTTAGCCTTTCATTCTAATACTATATTGTCACTCATCTAGTCAGGCTACAATAGACGAGACATCATGGATTCTGTTCAAGAAGCTTTATTATGTACAAACACATCAGGATTAAGGCTTATTAACTTTATCTTAGGCAAACATATATACAAACTAGCTATTAGACTCATACATGCTCACTACAAAAACGAAAAAACATTTGAGAGACATTCGGAATAACAGGGATGAGAGTCCTGTGGCTCAACATTTTAAAGAATATCATAATGGTAACCCTGTGGGTTTAAAAGCAACTGTTTTACAACAGATTTCTGTCTGTGATTATGATAAAGACAAGATTAAATGTCTGCTTTTAAAAAAAGAAGCTATTTTTATACTAAAATATGATACTTTGGCACCGAAAGGTTTGAATGTAGAATTTTGCTGGAAGAGCTTTCTTTAAAAAGTGTTGTATGGTTTTAAATTTTGAGTGCATTAATTGTTTAATTGTTTAATTGTTAATTGATGGTGTGTATATATATATATACTGTGGGTATGTATTAATTGTTACTCCTTGAAGGCTGTTGGTGGCCGAGGTGCTAGAGAGAGAAATAAACCTTTTTACTGGATTCCTGTTTTTTCGTTTTTGTGGTGAAGCAAGTTTTGTACTGGTGCCTTCCTTGCACCTTGGTGCTTTGGTGTTGTATTTCATACATGCTCACTCTCTGGCTGCACTCTCAAAATGGCACAGAAAGTAGCATGTGCTCAGTATTTATATGCACATTCAGTCCTTGAAATACTTCTTAAAACACAACACACACGCTCTGTTCTCCATCCTACCTCTTTGAGAAAAAGGTTATACAACATTGACAATATTAGTTGACATGCAATGAATACAAATAATTCCCTGTGATGCAATTATACAGAACTAGATACACATATATATAATCAAGTCCAGGTCACTGTGTATTTGACACTATGTCTGGAAATACGAACAAAATGTGTGACATAAAATTTCGAATCAGACTTAGCAACTGGGACTGTCTGCTGAATGTTCAACCTTAGGAATAACAGGAACATCATCAGGAATGGAATTACAAGTTAAGACACTTTCTGCAGCAGGAACATTGTCTGAATTGCTTTGAGATCTAGAGTCTATATGACAGGAGCAATGCTGCGATATCAATTCTGGTATAGGAAGAAGATGTCTGAGATTTCTCCTGTACTACACACCCTCCGATTCTACGAAGTAGGATCTTGGCTCAGTACATATACCTGTTACTTGACCAATCTGGTCGAAACCTTCTGCCATTTGTATCCTCACTGTTTCTCCTTCTTTCAAAGGATGAGGAAATCTGCTGGATTTATCATAGCTGGACTTCTGGAAAGAATGCTTCCTGAATAATTGCACTATAATGGTTCTGTTGTTCTTAGGTTTAGGCCTCAACACATTGGAACTAATAGGCAATGTTGTTTTTATTTACCTGGATAGAAGTCTCTGAGCAGGCGAGCCAAGTATATCATCACAGGGTACGTTTCTGAGACTGAGTAAATTCAAAAAGACATTGGTATTGTCACACTTTGACCTTTCATATAGTTGCTTTGCACTTTTTACTGCACGTTCAGCTAGTGCATTTGGCTGTGGATATTCTGGACTACTAGTAACATGTATGAAGTCCCATTCTATTGCAAATTTCTGAAACAACTGACTAGTAAATTGAGTACCATTGTCAGAAATAACTTTGTGTGGACTACCATGGACTGAGAAATGATATTTCAACTTAACGATAACAGCAGTGGATGTTAGGTTAGGTAGTAAATTGATTTCAAACCAGTTTGAAAAAGAGTCTACCAATACTATGTAATACTCATTGTTCTACTCAAATATATCAGTGGCCACTGTTGACCAAGGTACTTTAGGAACTTGACTTAGCTGAAGTGGTTCTCTTTGCAAATGTAGTATTGCATACTGAACAGGAAGAAAGGATTTTATGAATGTCTTTTACTAGAGAAGGCCAAAATACTAGCTCTCTCACCCTTCTTTTGGTAGATTTGGAACCTGGGTGACCATGATGCAAAATCTGGATATATTCATGTTGTAAGAAAGTGGGAACAACAATTCTAGGACCTTTGAAAATAATGCCATCTTCCATCAACATATCATCTCTTTAAGGAAAATAAGTTTGCATGTCTGGTTGTACACTAGTTTGCTTTGATGGCCATCCAACATTAATGTAGTGGTTGAGGTCTTGCAAAATTAGATCAGTCTTTGTATGATTTCTCAGCTCATCAAGACTCGTGGTAAAAAAATCATGCATGCCCATTACGTCAAAATCAAAATTCTCTGCATCAAGCTGTTCCATTGTATTTCTGGGTGATCTGGATAAGGTATCAGCCAGATAACAAAGTTTGCCTTTTGTATAAACCAATTTGAAGTTGTACTTTTGCAATTTGAGCATCATTCTTTGTAATCTCACTGGAGCTGAATGCATAGACTTCTTTAAAATCGTATCTAGAGATTGTTGATCAGTTTCAATCTGAATATCTTGACCATAAATATAATCATGACACTTTAAACATGCAAATACTATTGCCAATAGTTCTTTCTTGATCTGATCATATTGCATTTCAGTTTGGGTAAGGGTTCTAGAAGCATAGTCTACTGGTGTGCCTTCCTGAAGAATAACTGCACCAAGACCAAATTCTGAAGCATCACAGGAAAGAATTACTGGTTTATTGACATCATAGTATCTTAATGTAGGTGGGGTGGCAATTTTCTGGTTAAGGTCTTCAAAAGATCTCTGCTGCTGTTCCGACCAAGACCATGTAACATTTTTGCACATGAGTTCTCTCAAAGGTGCTGTCAACTCACTGAAGTCTGGCATAAATTTGTCTAAATATATCATGCCAAGAAAAAGTTGTAGAGCTTGAACATTATTAGGTGCTGGCATCTCAAGAATAGTTGCTTGTTTGGACTGGTCTGATCTCAAGACAGTACTGGTAAATAAATGACCTACATATGTAACTTCTGGTAGTCCAAATTTGCACTTTAGAAGATTGACCCCGGGATTCATGAAGCTCGGCGCAAGGCCGGCGTAAGGGCTGCGCCGGCGGTGCAGTGAATAGCTGGCGTAGTAGCGCCATATGCATAGTAATGAGAGTGCGCCGCAACCACAGACACGTGCGTAGTGTACGTGAGCGAGCCCAAGTAGGAGGCGTCCGGAGGCGTGGCTAAGCCGGCAGGCGGTGAGCAACCTAATGTGCTGACTGCCACGGTCCGCCCATAATAGTAATGGCAGCAGCCAGGGCCCGTGCAGAATGAAACGCACGTAGAGTATGCAACATAGTACCCGTCCCAACTAAACGGAGAAGCAAATACAACCCACAAAGGCTTAAGTGTACCCGTCCAAGGAGCAAAGGATATGCTTAAGACCGCGTTTGTCCCGCAATGCACCGTCAGTGGTCATACCCAGAGAAGGTGTACCGCAGCATGTCAGCGCGCCGCACCGACATAGGAGTAGCGACTAAGGTTACCACCTGTCCCACTTTACGAGGGGCAGTCCCTCTATGGGCAGTTGTGTCCCGATAAAAAATATTAAAAATGGCAAATGTGCTAAGATTGTAGGACATAATGATATCCCGTATTTAATGTAATGGTTGCATGAATTGGTTATTTCTGTAACTGAAATATCTCAATGTCACAAGAAACAGAATAAGCAACCAAACTGCCACAACAATAAGCTTTTATTTAGGCAAACAAGTGAAGTTCTATGCTATATAGTGACCGTGTGTATGTGTCGGCCTGTAAAATCAGATGTGAGTCCCGAAAATATCCCACCCTGGCAACTGGAAAAGGTGGCAACCCCAGTAGCGACATGGACATGGTCACCAGGGTTACCAGCTGTCCCAATTTGCCATGGACAGTCCCTCATTGGACAGTTGTGTCCCGGCAAAAATCGAAAAACTGGCAAATGACCTGAGATTCCCTGCCAAAAATATACCCGCAATATACCTGTAATAGTAGCATAAAACATATATTTTGTATATGAAACACATACATGGCATAAGAAACTGAATAAGGAACCCAAATGCTAACAGAATAAGCGTATAGTATGCAAACAAGTGAAGTTCTGTCAACTCCACTTGCCGTAGGTATGTGTTGTCCTGCAAAATCCGAAGTTTCCACAAAACATGTCCCACTATGGGCATTGGAAAAGGTGTCAACCATAATGGTCACAAGCAGTAGTGAGAGTACATAGCCGGGTAGCTGTGTCGACACAACAACAGGAAGGAACCAAGATACCCTAAACACAGGCAAACATGCGCATAGCAACATATCCCACACCCAGCAACGTGTCTGTCGCATACACAGGATGGCGTATGTTTAAGTGTAATATCCAGAAGCAGAACCCATGCATGCAGATGTAATACACAATAGCCTCATTGTAGCATGTAAGTCCCACCCATGTACACCTGTGCACCCAAACCAGCTAGCATCCTTGTGCAGCTATACACCTACACACAATGTGCATACCTGAAATGTGGTAAGAAGTATGTGTTAGGCAGTGCCACATGGGCAAATCATTACCCACATGTCACCAACCCACCCCAGGTACAGATATGGAAATGGCTGCATGTGAATGTGTGTGCAGAATGTGTACATCCCGCATGTGGTATGTACCCGACAAACCATATAGGTTTGCACACGCCACGGTGCACATAACTGTACACATGTGGACAAGTCGGGTTGTTGAACCACCGCATCGATGATTAGCTATGCAGAGAAGTCAAACACATATAGCGGAACATGTGCCTACCAAACAGGACGTCCTAACAGGGTGCTACAGGCAAAGAAGGGAAGGTGGGACATCACATGTGGAGAGTAGCGTTGCGGATGGCCAAATACACACGGTCAAGGTAAAGGACGGAACAACATGCATATGGCCGGATGGATGTTGTTAGAAAAATATATATAGAAACACATATGAAGTGCCAGTGTAGAATCAAAATACTATATAATGCATTGAATTGTACCGTACAATATGGCAGTAGAAATGATCATGCATGTAATTGGTGAAGCTAAGCTGTAGTGTGATCGAATTCTGACCCTGGCAGTAACCAGTACAGCAGGCTTATGTCTCTCAGCATTAATTATCTGCTGGGTTACAGAAAAATAAATGTATGTACATGCATAACACCACCCCTTCCCCTGAGGAGGATGGCCTTGTGAGCACTATCGAAGATAAGAGTACAACTCCTTACCAGAGAGACAAAGGAACGTAGTAAGAAATGAACTGACTTCTGTATCGGAACAGTCCAGGGTCCTTGAAACAGCTACAATCACAGAAGGACACTGTAATTGACCAGGTGCCTTGCAAGGCTGTGTTATTCTCATGGGAAAACATTTTAAAAGCACGACCTCAGCACCCACGTATGTATAGACTATTGCGGACCATAGTGATGGAAATGCCCTGTGACGGACCACATCAGTAAGGTGGGCAAAAGCTGATTGTAAACACTATATAAAGAAATTGCTTACTGTATAGAGTCAGACAAAACTCTCATACTTGGACTGTATATTATTTTGCCTGCCTGTGTACACTACTAAAACGTTGTGAACCCGAGCCTCCTGTGTTATTGACTGTCACTTAGAAAAGCCTACTGATCACTACAGTCTGGTTTTAACAACTTATTTGACATTGTGATCCTTCTTAGCCGGAATTCCCTTGGTAAGCTACAGGTCAGAGTGCATGGGTGGTTAGACATCTGCGCAGGAGAATTTGCCTAAATGGTTCTTCTTGAATGAAAAGACCTCCGACTGAATTGTTGTGTGTAAAGAGGCTGTCCACTGTCTGATCTGTGGCTGAAAAGCGGAAAACTGGATCCCAAGAAGAAAACGTGCACTCATAAACAGGAGGCTCAGGTAAGGAGGGTTTGCCTCTTTGTGTCTATTGTAGATCAGGGACCAGACTACATTGTATTTCTGTTAACAGTTGTGATAGCAGGTCGAAGACCAATCCAAATAGTGTTAAATCTGGACATAGATCAGGGGAACACAGAGTAGAGTAAATAGTCATTGTAGACACTACAGTGGATACAGGGAAGGAGATACCACGTAGTGCGAGAGAAGATGCGTAACAGTCGTGTAGAGGATATGGGAGATTAGTGAACAAACAGATCATGTGATCCGTGTTTGACGGGTGACGTGAAGTATATGCAATTGCAGAGAGCACATAATGTGAGATATTCTGCAAAATGGGGTAATAAATATGACATTGATGGTATATTAGACAAAATATCGTTACTGAAACATTGGAATCTCTGAAAATGTGATGCAGATGTTCTAGGGTAACCACCTGTCCCACCCTGTGAGGGGCAGTCCCTCTTTGGCCAGTTGTGTCCTGCAAACAAACCGAACAAATGGCAAATGTCCTGCTATCTCAGGACAAAGATTTCCCAGATATCTTCTCAAATGGTAGCATAAAACAGTAATTTTGTATCTGGAACAACAAAATATCATAATAAACAGAATAAGCAACTGAAATGCTACAAGAATTGGTAGCTCTCCTGGCAAAAAGTGAATTCCTGTCCTATGTACTGGCCGTGGGTATGTTTTTTCCTGGCAAATTACACGTTCCAAACACTAATGTCCCACATTGTGCATTTGAAAAGGTGGCAGCCCTAAGATGTGCAGGCGACAAAACAGCGACAATTGGGTAACCGTCAAGCACATAGGTGGATTGAGGTAGTGAACCGAAGGGAACAGAACACTACAAATGCGAAAGCATCATACATACACAGAGAAGATCATAATACAGTAGTAGCGACAGCCCCCGCACCCCCCTACCACCTCCGATACCACATCCAGGATATGAAGCGGGAGGGCAGGCTAGTCCCCACACGTTATCCTGTGGCAACAGAGGTATCACAACGACCAAATGTAACAGAAGCTATTGAAACCACATCCCGAACTCGTAACATACCTAGGGACACTCGAGTAAGAAGACAGTCACTAGAACAGAGTGAGGATATCTGTCAATTAATTGAAGTACCTAACCCTCATGCAGGACAGGAAGGCCAGGACCCAACTCCTGTAGTGTATAGACCGTGGACACCAGAAGATATCTGTAAAGTCACAGAGGGAATTCCCCATCTACAAAGTAATCGCTATTCACCATGCAATACCCCTGTATCTTCTGATCGGAAAACAAAGGGGGAATGGCGGATGGTACAGGATTTAGAAGCTGTAAATCATGTAATAATACCTAGGGTACCGATGGTGCCAGACCCACACACAATATTGAATGCTATGAACACGCCACAGAAGTATCTTACCGTGGTACATATAAGCTATGCTTCCTTTGCAATACCTATACATCCAGATAGTCCGTATTGCTTTGCATTTACATTCAGAGTAACAGATACAGCCATACCCGGCTATTGCAGGGATACTGTGAAAGTACAACGATATTCCCACAGGAGATGGCTAGCTACATTCCGGTGTTTACTCCACCCGGGGCCAGTCAAGTTCTACTTTATGTGGATGATATTCTGCTTGCGGTCCCTACCCAGCAGCAATGTATGGAAGATACAATAGCATTATTGAGATATTCAGCAGAACAGGGACATAAATTAAGCAAGCATAAATTGCAACTACAGAGAATACAGGTCAAGTACCTGGGATATGTGGTATCCAAGGAGGGTAGAGCATTACATGACGATAGGAAGGTAGCAATTTCACAAGCACCCAAGCCAACTACCAAGAAGGGAATGAAGTACTTTCTGGGCCGACAAACATTTGTCAAAGCTGGTTACCAAACAATGCTTTGGAATCCGCTGTATTGTCTGCCTCAATCTTTAATACACCTATGGCAGCACAACATATACTACACTGGATTACAGTAGCAGAAACAGCTTTCTGCAGACTAAAACGATTGATAGCTGCAACATCTGTATTAGGTCTCCCGAATAATCATAACACATGTTGTCAGACTGTAGATTGTAAGCGAAGATATATGACATCAGTCTTGATGCAACAGCATGGAAGTAAGCAACGCTCCATAGCTTACTACTCATTGCAGTTGGACACTGTGGCATGGTCAGTGCCACATTGTGTACAGGCAGTTGTTGTAGCACCCATGGCAGTACAGGCCCCGGCCTTAATGTTATTATTCCACCCTCTCACTGTGAGAATGTCTCATGCAGTTGCGATCATTCTGCTGCAAGAGAAGATAGCATTCCTGACCCGTGCTAGACATTTGTCTTGTTTGACCATACCACTGAGTCAACCTCATATGGTGATTGAACGTTGTACAACATTAAACCTATCAACGTCACGTCCGACACCTGTGTATGGCACACCACACAGTTGCCTACATGAAATGGATGAAATAGCTACACATAGACATGATATCACTGATATACCCTTAGATGATGCAGAGGTGACAGTTTATGTGTATGGATCATGTAGACAGAGTCCTACAGGAACGAATCAAGTAGGTTATGCAGTAGTTATTGATAATGAGATTGTAGAAGCCCAACCCCTGCAGCATAACGTGTCTACTCAAGCAGCAGAATAGATAGCTTTAACACGTGCTTGTACTCTAGCGAAAAACTGTGTGGACATTTATACCGATAGTCAGTATGTTGTCTGTACAGTGCATGTTTTTGAGCAGCAGTGGAAGAATAGGGGAATGATAACATCCACCGGTAAACCGATTAATCATGCGCAATTGATCTTGAATGCATTACATTCCATTCAGTTACCCACTAAAGTAGCTAATTGTAAATGTGCAGGTCATAGAAAGCAACAGGATAACAGTAGGAAAGGTAAGGCATGAGCTGATGCAGCTGCAAAACAAGCAGCCTCACAGTTGGAAAGTGTCTGTTTGAATGAGGAATGACAATCCTCAGACATTCTAGATGTAGAAATGTTACAAACAATGCAAACATCAACTACGAAAGCAGAAAAGCCGACGTGGGTATGACGAGGAGCAATCCTTGAAGACGGACTGCACATATCCACAGTGA
Organism: Protopterus annectens; assembly: GCF_019279795.1. Classification (NCBI taxonomy): domain Eukaryota; kingdom Metazoa; phylum Chordata; order Ceratodontiformes; family Protopteridae; genus Protopterus; species Protopterus annectens. The sequence continues at coordinate 686,069,836 of NC_056731.1, forward strand.
GAAAGCCAATATTAACGTATAATGTATTCAGATATGCGGCTTTGTGGAGCCATGGGTAGAGCCATGTCTCAACAGGGGATGGTACAGTTGGTTAACAGAATACCCCAACATACGGAATTAGGAACCACATACAAACATCATGAGCAGCGTGTCACATTTGCAGTAGACATCATGCACAGGGAGCATTTAAACCGAAGGGAGTGAGTTTACCTACACCACCATAACCGTTCCGTACTATTTGTATGGAGTTCATACATCTGAATAAATGTGAAGGGAAGAAATACTGTTTAGTGATTACACATATATATAATCAAAATGGGTAGAAGCATTCCCAACCATGAATCCGGATGCGCAGCAGTGGCAAAGGTGCCAGTAAAATAAAGTATCCCTAGATCTGGCATACTGTAAAGAAGCTACAGTGACAATAGAACACATTTAGTGAACCAGACAGTCACGCAACCTGGGGGACTATTTTGTATTTCCATGAATGTAAATTGCATGTACAACCCACAGTCAGCATGACTGCTGGCGTACAATGGGATCCCGAGAAATAAGTAGAGGAGGTTGGTGGGTGACACCCAGACGAGTTACATTTGCTGTCTACCTCTAGCATTGCTGAGCATGACAACAGTTCCAAATGTAAAGTGTTGCACCCACTTCGAAGTAGTATGTGGAATGGCATATCATGTGCCAGAGTGGAAAGCTGTCATGCCTGCAGAGCCGGAGGTCGATGGCTCATTAGCAGGTGACATGAGAGGATTGTTAACCAATAACACTGTTTTGCAGTTAAAGTCTGTTACAGATAAAGAGCAAGCGAAGCCGGACGCATAGCTGACACCAGTATCCTGTGTGTATGTCACTGTTATCCAAAGAAGATAATTGCCAAGTGGAAAGTGTGAAGGTCTGTACCAGGTACTGTTGGCAATGCCTACTGCAGTAAAGTTTGCAGAGAGGTCGTCCTGGGTTCACCTCACAGTTTTCAAACCGGTAAAGGATATCAAGTCTGATTTACATCTTGTAGCTGATATACCATAGAGCCTGAATCACCCGGGCCAGAATGTATAACAATACAAAGCAACCCCAAAGACATTTGGTTTACTGTCCTAATGATTATACACCTATTAACCATGTTTGTGTTTACTTTACATTTGCTGGGACCTTACCTGCATATAACTACACGGATACAAATAGTGATACGTGATGAACTGGCCACAGAGTGGCGTCCACACTTCAACACATACCTAGGCATGACGCGTGTGCATGTACAGACTATGAACATTTTAAATTGCTGTGTTTGTACTGCCATACCTACATCATATGGAGGACTTCCAATGTATGTTGTCCCCTTGGGGATAGATTGAAAATTGTGAATATTGACACTTTGATACAGGTTCTGTGAGATCACAGGACAAAGTGGCACTGTACTTACCTGTTACACAAAAAGTAATTGTATGTTGTCATAAACATGATACAGTTCAAGTTGGTGGGAGTATTTGTAACATAACTGTGTCTTACAAATGTCATATAACAGCCAAAGATCACAGTACTACTTGTAGCACCATTCTTTATCTGTATTGAAGCTTCATGAGAACAACGTGGAAGGATGTGCAGAAACATCCTGAATTGCATAAACAGCCCTCTGTTATAGACAGGAAAATGTAACATGCAGAGGTAACCCGCATCAGTAGTAAAGTAGAATATTGTTATGTTGTTTGTGGGAAAAAAGCATATCAATGGTTACCTGAGAATTGGTCTGGCAGTTGTTATTTGGGTTATCTGGCTCCAGTCACATGACATACTGCACAATTGCCTCTGGGTAGGAAACGAACTATAACACATATAGCTCGAAGAACTGGGAACACAGTCGAGAAACCTACTAATCCAGTGGGTGAAATGGAAGCTGTTCTGAAATTCCAGTCTTCTGCAAGAGATAAAGGAATATCGATTCATATGGACTTGAGTGACAGCGTCATAACCTGGGCTGGAACACTCCCAGCTTGTGGAGTAGTGAAATCAATCAGGGAACAGAGGAAGTTGTCAAAACCTGTCGGAGGAATGATCAATGTGACTTTCTGCTCTTGAACTTGTGACTGATGAACTGGATGCAATGAGAACTGTTGTGTCACAAAATGTAATAGCGCACGACTGCACCCTGGCGAGAATTGGTACGTGCGCGCTTATTAAAGAAGACCGCTGTGTCCAAGTACCACATAAAAAGACCAAAATCAACGCCCACCTAGAGGTAATACAGCAGGTGTCATCCATGGCGGAACCAGGCCCAAACCCACGTACGAACCATTTCCACAAACCATTTGGTGGATGGGGTTCAGTCATACTGAATATCATGATTGCCATTTGTGTTGTTCTGCTCATACTGGGAGCATGTGTCTGTTGTGGGATACTTTGCATGTAAGTATTAGTCAGGGACTCTGTCGACGTATCTGTACCCGAGACTATGTATCAAGACCTGTAGTGGTATTTGTCAATACAAAATGCAATCCTTCTTGAAATGTACAACAAATTACTTGCCTAGTTAAACGTTCCAGACAGGAAGAGGCTAGGGAATGAAATAATGTTGTATATGTTTCTGGATAGAATAGAAGCAATCAAAGGAGGGAGAATGTTAGCAAAATACATATTTAAACATATATATGACGTGCTACTTTAGAAGCTAATAGTGCATAATGCATATTATTCTATCTTACAATATGGCAGTAGAGCTTATCATGCATGTAATTGCCTGTAGTGTAGCTGCAGTGTGATTGAACCCTGACCCTGGCAGTAACCAGTGCAGCAGGTGTATGTCATTCAGCATTAGTCATCTGCTCGGTTAGAGAATAATAAATGTATGTACAGGTATATCTGTCATCCTTCCACTGAGGAGGATGGGCTTGTGAGCTCTATCTAACACAGAATACAGCTGCTCACCAGAGAGACAAAGGAACCTAGTAGGAAATGAAGTGACGACCGGATCTGAACAGTGTTGGAACCGTGACAGAGCAGAATTTACCGAAGTACATTCTAATTGACTATGTGGCTCGCAAGGCTGTGCTATCCTCATGGGAAAACATTTAATAAGCATTACCTTAGCACTGTTGTAGGAATACAATATTGTGGACTATAGTGATGTAAATGCCCTGTGACTGACCACATCATTAATGTGTGCAAAAGATGATAGTAAACACAATACTCATACAGCTGAGTAAAACAAAACTCTAAACTTGTACTGCATAGTTATTTGCCTCCTGTTGCACAGTAGTAAAACATTGTTAATCTCAGCTTCCTGTGTTATTGACTGTCATTTTGAAAAGACGAATGAGTGTTACAGTTTGATTTAAACAACGTAATTGACAGATGTGTATGTTCTAGCATGGGAATAGGTCAAGCCAACCATCACAATGTCCATGTGTACCACATACAAACAGCCAGTAACACGCAGTAGTAGTGCATGAAGGCATACACGACTGTGGGAATAGTACAGGACATATGGCACATGCCAAGTGCAGATGCATGACACAAACCCCAGGATGGGTGTCCCTGCAAAGAGGAACATGTGCCAACCACACCTCCCACAGATGTACCGGCAATAAAACACATGGCAAACACACAGAAACACTACCGTCCAACACACGACTGCAACGGAGCCTGGTCAGACACCAACATGAAGCATGCACAAACAGGGACTTGTGTAATGTTTGCCTTAACACACCATAGGCCAAAGAAGAATAGAATGGACATATGCATGTAATGTTGTGAAGGATGTGTGGTAGTCCTCAGTATCACAGTGTTAGGGACACAGATACACTGTCATCAACTGTGACGTATGTGCACTGTAGACAGCATACCTGCAAGTAATACAGAGGACAATCATGTGCCACAGAAATATACACTGGAGAAAGAGGATAGGGGATAGACAAGTGTAAATGTGACAAACTATGAATATAGGTTCATACGTCCATAGGTACAGGGTAGGCCATCGTCCCAGGTTCAGCCATAACACTACACCATAGTTAGGATGACTTTGCCAACCTTCTGTGCCTCAGATAAAATACTCATGATATTGCTGTACCTCCATCAAGCAGTGATAATGATGTAATCCCTGGCCTATACCTGCAATTCTCCATCCAATGGACAACATACCCGTGAACAAGGCTAGGAAGGATCTCTGTCTCACATGTACTGTGATGTAGATCCACAGCATTGTGAGTGTCTGGAGTGATATATGTGTCACTCAAACACATCCCATTAATGACCGTGAC